>NC_140975.1:18630860-18785860 GCF_056783735.1 Eptatretus burgeri | reverse complement strand
CTTGAAAATCGCAAGCACATCCAGGAAGATGCACACGCCTTGGATGGTGTGCACTTCCTCATCAAGTTGCCAGATATTTCAAAAAGTTGCGCACACCTTGGATATCAAGTTGCCACAAAAACAAAGAGCCAAGATGAAACAAACTATATTTGCCTGGAAGATCCACAGCAACACTTCTGAATCCATGTTCTGCCAGGAAGGTGAGTGTACCCATATCTTCCCAGACTTGAGATGAAAATGCTTGTCCGTGCAAAAACAAAATTTCTTTTCCCATCCTACACACACACACACACACACACACACATAAAACTTGGAAGCATTGACTTTACAGTCATCAAATGTCTCAGAAATATTGCATCAAATCACTACTTACCAAAGGATATTAGCAAGTGCAGAGTAGGCCGTTGACGTGTATCTCAAGCCTTTGATATGCATCTCCAGCTTAAATTACATGCAAGTAATCGTTTACACGAGTTGGATTGCAACTCAAAGAAGACAGTTGCCACCACAGTCACTTTTACGATGGAAACTATCCTGTTGCTCTCACCAACAAATCACCAGGAAGTGATTTCCACACATCGCACAGTGGATGGTATTTCTGCAAATCTATCTGTAAATTATACTTTGAGGACATTTTTTGAACTCTTCAGAAATCACACAAACAAGAAATTTTTTTTAACTTTTAAAATGAAGACGACTTAGACTTCAGATTTGAGGAGGGACCAAGCAGGCCCCAAGTCTAGTTTTTTTTCTTTTCTTGTATACATAGTCGAGGCTCGTGGAAGAGCTAGTACACTGAACGGATCAAGATGCAACAGGCAAAAACAGGACGGAAGGGGAACAGTGGAGATGCACGCAAAAGGAGCAAATAGTCCTTCTAATCAAGATACATAGCCGCCGTCTCATCGTAATTTAGCATATGATTGTTAAAGATTCCATGGTATCTCTCAGAAGACAGAGTAGGCCGTTGTATTGTGTGTGTGCTGTTATGTTGCCTTAATTCCCAGATTCGAGATTAAACGATATTGGTGGTGGGAATGCGGTTAGTTCATTGAAGATGAGTAAAATGATGAACCCAGTTAATTGTGTGTGCATATGGCACCTGCGTGATGGACCAAATGGCCTCCTCCAGTGACTACGTTTCCTTATCATGTATAATGTATATCCTTTCATGCGATTTCATTGATCAGCATCCATTCATTATTGAGTGTAGGTTAAATATTTCTGTTGAGTAAATGACAGAGCTTCACAATAATGAACAAATTGTATTTTTTAGGACTTTGTTCAAGTCTTGAATCGCAAGGTCCCACATCTGAGTGCTTATGTTTGCATCCAAGTTCGTTGGAATCGGGGACTTAAATTGTAAAGCACTCTTATATTTACCAGATGACACATTACAATAATCACTACTCACCTCCACTCAACTGTTCCTCTTTTTCCCCCCCACCTGGGCAACCAACTTCCAAATTCTCTTCAATTTCATTCTTCCCTCCAGGTTTTCAAGGCAGCTGTTGACCACCATCTCAGATCATCCCCAATCCAAAAACATGATCTTTTCTACCCTGGCTAACCCCACCCCCAGCCCTCATCCTTCTAATTTTCCTTCATTGAAGTTTCCTTTTGTACCCATCTTGTTCACCCCATGCATCCTCTCCTGCCCCCCATTCCTCCCCACACCCAGGTTGTCCAAGTCTTCCTCTATCTTGGCCTTCAATACTACTGTTGGTGTTTTTTCCCTCTCTCTCTGCTGCTCCTTTTGTGCGTTTTGCATCCTATTTATATTGTCTATCAAAGATCATGGTTTTAAATTTGGGACGATCTTGAGATGGTGGTGAACAGTTGTCTTGAAGACCTGGGGAGAAGAATGAGATTGAAAAGACTGTGGAAGTTGGTACCACAGGTGGGAGACAAAAAGAAAAGAAAAAGAGGAATGAATGAGTGGAGGTGAGCAGTGATCCTGGATTTAGATTTTAGATAGTTTCATTCTGGTGTTGATGGTGGACCGTAAGCATCCATAAGAAACTGTGGAGGGGAGATCATGGAAAGAGCAGAGGGTGTAAGACCAGAAAGGAGATGGTAGAAGACAGAGGCACCACAGCAAGTTGGTGTTTCAAAAGCATGCACCGTAGCAATTTAATCGAGAGATGACTGATAATAGGGTAAAATATTAATATCCTTCTTTCTACAAAATAATGTCAACATCACAAAATACTCAACTTCAACATCACATTCAGTGCCTTCAGAAAGTATTCACATTTTGTCACATTTTGTTGTGTTTCAACCTGAATTTGAAATGGATTAAAAAAAAAATTCATCGATCGAAACAAAATACCCCATAATGACAAAGTTAAAACATGTTTTTCGAAATTTTTACAAATTAAATAAACATGAAAAGCTGAAATGTTTTGCATCAGTCTTCAACCCCTTTTCTTTGACACTCCCAATTGAGCTCAGGTGCATCCAATTTCCTTTGATCATCCTCAAGATGTCTCTACAACTTGATTGGAGTCCACCTGTGGCCAATTCAACTTATTGGACATGATTTAGAAAGAAATACACCTTTCCAGATAAGGGTCCCACAGTTGACTATGTCAGAGCAGAAACTCCACCATGAAGTCCAAGGAACTTTCCGTAGAACTCCGAGATAGAATTGTGAGGAGGCAAAGATTTGGGGATGGGTATACAACAATTTCTAGAGTGTTTAAAGTTCCCAAGAGCACAGTGAGCTCCATCATTAGGAAATGGAATGAATAGGGAATTACCCAGACTCTTCCTAGAGCTGGCCATCCAACCAAACTGGGCAACCAGGCAAGAAGGACCTTGTTCAGGGAGGTGACCAATAACCCAAAGACAACTCTGACGGCTGAGATGGGAGAACCTGCAGGAAGGGTAACAATCTTGGCTTTATGGGAGAGTGGCCAGACGGAAGCCACTCCCATGAAAAAGGCACATGACAGCACACCTGGAATTTGCCAAAAGGCACGTGAAAGACACTGAGAGGATGAGGGAAAAGATTCTGTGGCCCGATGAGAAGAAAATTGAACTCCTTGGCCTGAATTCAAAGTGCTATGGCCTGAATTTTGTCCGTCTGGTGGAAACTGAGCACATCTCATCACCCATCTAACACCATGCCTACCATGAAGCATGGTGGTGGCAGCATCATGCTATATGCTGCTATAGGGATGCTTTTCAGCAGCAGGGACTGGGAGATAGACTTGAATCCCATTGAGAATCTGTAGAACGACTTGAAGATTGCTGTTCACCGACGCTCCCCATATAATTTGACGGAGGTTGAGCAAATTTGCAACAAAGAATGGGAGAAAATCCCCAAATCCAGATGTGCAAAGCTGATACAGACATACCCAAGAAGACTTGAAGCTGTAATCACTGCAAAAGTCACTTCTACAAAGTATTGACTCGGTGGGTTGAATACAAAGTATTGACGCAAGAGATTTCATCTTTTTTAAAAAGTAAGACTAACACAACAAAATGTGACAAAAGTCGATGGGTGTGAATACTTTCTGAAGGTTCAGTATAAATGTCTCAATTGGGGATTTACTAACCTACAAAGCTGGCCATTTGATCGAGTGTTAAACACTATCTATCGTTTACATTTCCACAAACTATTGGATAAATATTCTTTAGAGAAATACACTTAATTGCAAATGTAATTTAACGAGAAGTAAAAAACAAACAAACATACGATTTGGAAGGAGTGCATTGACGTGTGTAGACTGAAGTATGCACTTCTTGTCTATCCACAGAAAAATTGACATTTATAAAGCCACTTGTCAGATGGATTGCCACTTTCCCATCCCATTTAAAAGAAAGATGCTGAGAAGATGAAGTCCAGAGGATAAGAAACAGTACAGTCAGGCCACAGAGCACATAGCACCAGCCTTTGAATCTCATGCTTCTGTCATTTGCTTTGTGATGGCTCATCAAGTCTCAGCGACAGAATGACCTGCAGAATGTCAAAAAACAATTTTGTTTATTACAACCAACTTTTTTTTTTTTAATCCAGCATGACAAACACAAATGTGAAATATTAAATGGTACATACTTCTTCTGAGGCTAAATGGAAGTCTGTGCAAACTGCAATTAAACCTGCATTATGCGGCCGGTTTTGAGACGCCACTATTATTGTGATTGAAGTGACCAGCTTTGAAGCAGTACAGTCGTCGAAGGAGATATAATGCCTGGCAGTAAACAATTTTTTCAAGCACAAATGGCCTCAACAATTTCTGAAAAGAAAGGGTGCTGAACTGCAATCAGTACCTGTGCGTCGGTGTGCGAGTCAGCACACGGATTTACTTCCACATCGGTCGATCATTCTTGCATCTGTTGTAATCTATGTGCTCTGGCAGGGCTCTGAAATTGTTAAATACTCTATCTTGTTATTAATGCTTTCATTCAGGATTTTTTTTTCCGCAACCTTGCAGTTGCCACCTTTTCCACCAAAGTGAAAGTCCAAAATTGAAATTTAAGAAATGTTTTCCATTGCACGTGTACACCCAACTATAATTGCATTAATTAAACCCTTTGGTTGTGCATGGAAGGAGATGGCTGGGTAGTTTATAGGTGTGAAAACTCACCTCTGAGCTGCATGGCCTGGGTTTGAATGTTGGCCCAGCTATAAACTGTCACCTCGATACATTAAAAAAACAGAACACTCAAGAGGTGTCCCACATGCAGTGGTCAGGAACAGAACTCTGCACTAGCTTTCTATGGAGAAACTGCCATGTCTTCTCCTTTATCTTGCACTATCAAAGGTACCCGTCTCCTCACTGATGGGAAAATTTTAAGCTAATCTATCAATTTGAAGAACTTTTAAAAGGTTAATTGTGTTACCCTCGAGGTTTCACTCAAAGCCAAAGCTCTGAGCTACTTATACTGACCACCACAATCTGGTGGTGCAACATCAGGTGGCAGAGGATGGATTTGTCGAAAAAAAAAAGAGGGCAAAATATAGCTATATTAAATTGTGTTACTCCACGAAGAGCTGTAATAAATCTATTTAAATCCAGATGTTAATTCTAAATATTACTGGAAGAGACAATAAAAGTGACCGACTATATTGCATCAAGAAAAATGAAATGAAAATACAAAGTAACAAATCAGAAGCTTTTCAAATGCAGTGTGGGAAGCGGCCGCCATAAATAGGAGACAGACGAACGCACGGACAAACACACACACACACACACACACACACACACACACACACACACACACACACACACACACACACACACACACACACACACACACACACACACAACATCAGCAAAGTTAGGATTGAAGTTACAGGCTGTGCCAATATGATCCAAGTAGGAAAAGAGTGAATATTTGAAGGGAACTCCCAACATGACTTCGATGTGTGTTTGGCTGTTATATGTTTATATTTGTGGAACGCCAACGGTAAATACTTTTCCGATAAAGTACATTTACAGTGATTTAAGGCCCGTAGAGAAGCTTGTACATGTATCACATGAAGGGGAAGGTCAATAGAAGACAATAATGTTATTTTACATGAATTAAAAGGTATTATTAAATTAATAAACAAACATGTGGTACTTGTGATGGAACCTGGGTTTCACTACATTGTGAGCCAGGAGTTCAGATGTATGCACCAACAGACCAACCTGCCTGGCCTGTTAGCGTTTTCTCTTTTAATATCCCTTTCTGGTAAACCTTTAATCGGGTTGATGTACTTTGTTAACCTTTGCTTGTTTGGGCAAACACTCCATTTATTACAAGAGTGAAACTATTGCAAATATGTGTGCAGTTATCAAATAATTATTTTTGTTGGAAATGAGCGAGCTAGCTCTGTCCCCCTTACTGTGTGTGTCCATGGTAAAGGATTGAGCTTGCATAAAGTAAATATTCAAAGGCTTATCGCTCAGCTAATCCGGGTGATGGTATCACAGTAAAGAGGCCTTTTGGAACATATGGCAGGTCATTCCTTTGGTTATAGTCAAATGGGCCTTGAAAACCATGACTCACAACAGCACCTTAATGGTTTCAATAGTAGTTACATGTAGGGAGGAAAACGTTGTTCACCAACATAATTTAAAAAAATCGATGCCCAAGCAGAATTTTTTTTCTTCACCTGTTAATACACATCTGTGTCGATTATATATATACACAAACTAGAATGGCACTCGGTAGAGAGTGCATACCTCCGCCAGGATGAACAGCTTACGCTTTGCATCACACTGATTTGTCAGATCTGAATCTGGACCTGAACCAAAATCTAATCGGCTTGTTCTTGTCGCCGAACTAACTCTTCAACCTAGTTGTGTCATAACCCCATATGTCCATAAAACTTTTTAAATACCGTGCTATGTATCTCTCAATGGTGAAGAATCACTTTTAAAAATTCTCATATCCGGAACCAGATTCGGATCTTCACCAAAATCTAATCATTTAGTCGTCCTCACACACCCAACCTGTCCACAAAATTTCACCCGAATCCATCCACCACTGAGATACCCTTGTGGTTGTACAGGAGTGCGTGACCCTTCGTTATACTGAGTGTAGTCCCATGGAGACTGTGGAAGCTTTGTAAATTAAATTTCCATTCTGCATATATGGAATAAAAATATTTATGAGGCAATTGGTTTGATTCCCAACAAAACATTAACATTCCACCCTCTCTCCATGGTGGGTGGGGGATGGGGGGGATGCCCAACATATGACGTTCAATCACCAAAAGTGCCAGTATTAATTTTCATGTTCTACATCAATTTGATTAAGAATTGAAAGTTTTTATTGTGATATTCACCTTCTGCACGCGAATATAACACGCTGCAGCAAATTGAGGAAATTGGCTCAAGGGGGTTAGAAATGAAAAAGGAACAAACAAACAGACTCGCACCTATATATTGCAATGGACTCTGTCTCCCTAATAAGCGACATGAGACCATTGGAGAATTATTACCGAAAACACACGAGCGGATGAGAATGCGGTTTATTTTACCGTATGACCATTTCAGCACACAGTTGGCTTATTTACTTGTGCTGGAGGACGGAATGACAGCTCAAAATACACAGCAACTCGTTTTAATCAATAAATACAAAGCAACTCGTTGATACTCTCGGTCCCCTGCCTTTTTTGTGGCATGAGAAAGAGATCTGTGTAATATGAAAGCTAAATCTTGAACAGTTTTTGAAATATCACGTAAACAAGCAAGTTACCGAGATGTTTGCCATGGCAACATAATTCAGCCAATCGCAGTCGTGATTTAATCAGGTTAAGATCGTGGGATGAGGAATAGATATGTGCAATATGAAAGCCAAGTGTTCAATGGTTCTTGAAATATCATGTGCACAAAAGTACATGGACGGATGATCGGTCGGTCAGACGGAGCGCATTTTAATGTGCCCCGTCTTTGATCGTGTTGGAGGGTGGGGGCAAAAAACGAAAAGTGGGACCTGGGAGGTAAAATGCAATCAGAAGGAAGAGATAACCAGAGGATGTGCTTAATTAGACGATAACAGTTCCTTGGTTATGTTAACACTAACCCATGGACTACACAGCGGACTCAATCGGGAACACAGGACGCATGAGAGAATGGACAAAGTATAAGTGTCTGTGTTCGTCTTCCCGAAAGCACCAAGAGGCACGCTGCAGGCACGTTTGTGGCACCTCTCCTGATCTGGTCTCACCCTTGGCTGTCCGTTGCTGTGCCGATGGCTGTGCGCTCTGGGCTGAGCGAGTCTTGCACAGCCCAGAGCGCACAATTTGGGCCCACAATTTGGGCCCACAGCCCACAATTTGGGAGGAGAGGAGAACTTTGATGGATCCTGCTACAAGAGAGAGATGACGGTCTTGGCTGTGAGTTTACAAACGAGTCTCCACATGACGAGGAGAGACGAGAGTTCGGTGTCGCTGACTATTTCTTACGATCTCGATCTGTTACTGTCTCTCTCGATCTCCAACTCTCTGGTGTCATTGTCTTCCTGACTGTCTCTCGGTAAGGTCTCTCCCGATCTGATCACGTAAAGCGTGATAGTGTTCCTTTTATGGCCAGCGCTCACACCCCCTGACAAATGGATCTTGCACATATGCTGTCGATGTCCCGGTTGGGCGAGGAAGCACACGTGAAACTGCCATGATTTTAAAAACCCATGTTTGAGGCTCTGTTGGAGCACACATGGAACAGTCATTAGTGAGGTGCGATTTACGTGTATGCCTGGTGTTGACTTAATGGTTATGGTGATGGGCTTGAGATCTGAGAATCCTGAGTTCAAATCCCCCCTTTCTGTTGAATTAATACCAGGTGGGGTTGACTCTGCCTGTCATCCTTCAGAGGTCGGCAAAATGAGTGCCAGCTTGCTGGTATCCTGTGTCGGAGTGGCGACCCATCCAGGATTGTGCTCAATAGCCAAGGAGACTGCGAAGGCAGCACCAACGCTCTGCACAGAGTATGGTCCCAAATGGAGGGATGGATGGATGGCTTTACATATAAAAGAACAATGGGGATGAAGAGGATTAAACACGAATGGGAAATGGGAGAAAGAGAGACAAAAGGATAAAAGGTGACAGGGAATCTAACTATACACACAATTCTGGTCGATGATAATTGTGGTTTACGAATGCTTATGCTAACACTCATTGGAATATAACTATCGCATAATTAACCCTCAAGTCATTTACGGAACAATATGTATGCACGAAGTTGGCCCACCTTTGCACAAACTGATAAAAACTGGTCAAGTCTCATTCATAAACAGTGAAATGCAAAAATAATATTAAAGTTTGGGATTAATTATGTAGGAAAAAATAATAATAAAAAAACATGCAAAATACTTAATTTTCATGGACAATGACTGATGACACCATGATAGAATCCTCAATGAAGTGAAAATTTCACTCAATGAACTGACACTGTCAAAGGAATGCAAATCACACACCTGAGAGTTCAATAAAAACAATCCCCATCTGCTCACCACCTCCCTCCCCTCCGTTCACCTCCCCACATGGCTGCAACAAATCAAAATGTATTGAGGCTCACTATTACAACATAAACAAGAAAAAGAGCAATCAGAGATTGCAGACCTTCACCAGGACTTGTTTTGTGTGGCACGTAATTAATAAGAGACATAATTAGAACTGCCACTTTATAACTGCTTGCAGTGATGACTAGCGGGTACCAAGACATCCTGCTTTGATTGGACACCTGAATTTTTTTATCATTCAATTGAATTTAGAATAGGATTAAAATATATTCAATTCAAATCAAATGGAAGACCAAATAGGTAGTCCTACATTGGAGTAATCTGAAGAATCCCAAACAAGTAAAAAAAAAAAGCAAAGATGAAGTCATCAAGAGGAACCTGGATAGGATTCACATTTTAGCTGCTACTCCTCCACCCATCCAGGCACAGCCAAGTGAGCCTTATTCAAAAAAAAATTTTTTTTTTAGGAATAAAAAAGAAAAGAAAAAAAGAACCCGGATCTAAATAATTAAATAATTACAGCTGCCAGACTATCTATGTGTCCGATCAAGTTGAAATTTAAAACATGTATTCCCCATGACAACTAAATTGTATTTGTGACGTTTCACGTCAATTGATCAAGCAGTTCCAGAGACAACAATATTTAATATTTTTCCTTGATCCAATATGGCTGCCAAACCATGTGACCTATCAATTATTCCTTAACAAACGTGTACACCAAAGGCTTGGGGAAGATTTGTGTGACGTTTCCCCTCGACCTGTCCAGCCATTTTGGAGAAGATTTTTTTTTATAGGTTTTAGGGTAAATATGGCTTTTAGGATTGCTCCAATATGGTTGCCAAATCATGTGACCTATGACATCATGTGTGAAACTTTTGTTCCTGATCAATAGATGGTCATACATGTAAAGTTTCACCTCGATCTGTTCAGCCACTTCAGAGAAGATTTTTGAAGGTTTTTTTTTTTTTTTAAACAATATGGCTGCCGAATCACATGACAGATGACATCATCAATTTTTTTTCTGTGGATCATTTTATCCAGAGAGAAACCTCAATTCTCATACTGATCACATGTAGTGTTCTTCATATGCAATTATGACGTCATAATGAAGGCACCTATGACATAAAATTTTTTTTTTTTTAATCACACTTATTCCCCATGAGAAGTACTTGTGATGTACCAAGTTTCAATTTTTCCTTGGTTTGGTTTCAGATATAGAGGTCCAAAGTTTTTCTATTTTTCCAACATGGCTGTCACACCACATGACCTATGACATCATAATTAACATTAAAACATTCTACATGAGTAGTCGCACAAATAGTGAAAATTTTGTCTCAATCCGACAAACAGTTTCTGAGAAAAACATGAAAGTTCTGTGCAGACAGACAGACAGATCCAAATGCAATATCCTCTCCTACGTTTTGCGAGGATAACTAGGAGGCATCTCACAATGCAAAGCCCATCCACGTCCACTTTGTACTCAAACTAAACTTGACGAAAACAACAATTACAAAAATTGTTCATATTCTCACAATAAAAGGTTTGTTGAAAATTTTATGACAAAAGCTGACATGGTTAAAAAAAAAAGTTAGTCTGGACAGACAGACAGCAGCGATTGTTACCACCCCCCCCCTTTTTCCACGTGTCCCCCTATATTGGGGAGTGGGTGGGGGGGGCAGGGGACAGGCTCATGAAACACACACTTATATTCAAGAAAAACCAAATACGTATGTACGAATTGATGCTGGTCAATGGAACAACACAAAGGATGTACTGTACTTTGTGTTTGCTGCATGAGATTGCTCAATGTTGACAACACGTTGAATGAACGTCACCAAGGATAAGAAGAATTTAAATTTAAAATTTCAGCTTTTAATCTCAGCAAACCTTGTGTGTCCTCAACCACATCAATCCATGAGCTGATACCTTGCTGGCAAACATGTACAACAATAACACCAAAAACATAAAATAATAGATGGACAACAACGTCATTTTTCTTTACCATGTCCTAATCTAAATGTTAATCATGGCTTTTATCCCATTGTACTGAAAAAAAAAAAATTGTACAACAAAGTTTAGTCAATGAAATGACTGCTTGTATTCCACACACAAAAACAATTTTTGTTTTTCACATGTATAAATTTATTATCCAAATAATTATTAGTAAAAATTTTTATTTCAATTAGAGTTCATTGTGAAAACAGCATATCTCAATGATTTTGATAACGGGTTGTGAATCATGAGAATAAAGACCACAGTAATGACATATTCTGCAGAACGTGGAAGACTGTGAAACAGTCCAAGAATTTCACTCTCCAGTCTGTCACAGCAATCAACGCACAATGCTAGCAGATCCGACATGTTCGTGTGTGTGTGTGTGTGTGTGTGTGTGTGTGTGTGTGTGTGTGTGTGTGTGTGTGTGTGTGTGTGTGTGTGTGTGTGTGTGTGTGTGTCCTCCATGCCAAAAACCATGAAATCTGGCAGCCTGAAACTTTGTATGCATACCAAGGGTACTTCAAGGGAATGCATGAACGAAAATTGGGTATTTGGGTAAATTTTAACATCCCTTTTGAAAATAATTAACTCCTCATCATGAAAAAACAAAAACCACCTGCATTCCCCTCTCAGGGGTCTTAATTCACCATCTTATTTCAGCCTAATCAAAAATGGCTTGCCTTGGAAAAGGTCGTAACGTTTTCTGTACGATAGAACTTTATACCTATGAATCGCTGTTCACATCGTGAGCCAAGCCAGCTGTACCTTATCAACCAGGGTTCGTAAGTCAGTCGACAGTGGTGCAATTTACTTCTTTTTTTTATCACAGCAGTTATCTTTAAAAAAAAAAAATTACAAAATGACATTCAAGACAATGTTAAGGTAATAAAGTAAATTAAGTACATATATAAAGCTGTGTTCTGTTCGAAGCTCTGTAGTTGGACTCTCATAATGAAGTACCATATATAAACCCATGTTCTGTTGCCTTTGTTAAATATGACAAAAGTTTAAAATGTAACCCTTGCCTCGGAGAGTTCCAGTTCCAGAGCGGGTATACAGGGTGGCAGCCGCAGTTCGAGTCACATCCCTCAAGGGAAGCCCATGTTATAAATCTTTATAAATAGTATGTGCTGTTTGAAAGTGACGGATGCTATTACTATCCTGTTTTAACGTACCCCACTTCATTCAATCCCGTACTAATGCTAACAGATGGGATTATCCCCTACAACCCCCCCTCAACTTCCCCTCAAGTCCCTCCACTAAACACAAGTCGAGAACTACCCCCCCCACCCTTTCCCCCTACCAAACGCATCTATAACACGACCACACCTCTCCCCCACCCCGCCTTTCCTTTTTCCACCATTCCCTTCACTCCCACCCCTCCCGGAATGTATAGTGATTGTTTTTGAGGTGATGGTTGGTGAGGTGTCGCTCTCCCCTCTCCCTTCCTCACTCTCCCCTCCCAATGTCGGGTACCTTTAATCAATAATAAATCAATCAAAATCTGTGTTACTCCAATGAGAATTCAGTGTAAATTTCAAATGATAAAGAAACGGTGTGGTTATGCTGATCTAATGCAGACGACGAAGGAAAGACAGCAAAGCAGAATTCCACTCCTCTGGCTTGTCCAGGTAGCAAGCATGGCCTGCACCTTCCATACAAACAACGCTGCTATTTGGCAGTTGTTTCAGGTTGCCAAATGACAATGTGCCAAGAGGAGAATCCAAAGACCCATACACAATCAAGGTCGGAATCTGCAATTAACAACAACAACAAAAAACATTACTCAGTATTTATACCTTCAGTATCAAAAGACAAAAAAAAAAAACTCCAAGTAACAAGTCTTCCTGAGACAAGTACATAAAATGCACCGATCTCACCAATTAGTAATACAATATATATTGTAGCTGCAAACCACAACCCTTAAAATTGCTTAACAAAGACAAAATAGCGAAAAGGTGTGCATCATCAACTGGAAAATATATTTTTTTTTTAAAAATGCACATATTTTAAAATCTACATTCAAGACTTCAGCTTTTCAGCACTCATCAATTTCTCAACAAACACATACATGTTTAGACAAGTCATTACCCCACGCACACAAAGCGAAAAGCGTGGTGAAGCAATAGGTTCACGTCTGTGTTTGTTAGTCCGTCCACAAATGTCAGATTATGATCGAGGAACAACTTAATTTAAAATGAATGTCATATTAAACCTGCAGTTTAGCAGTACTTTGGCTCTGAACTCGTCCCGATCGCGCGTGCACAGAGAAGAGCGAGATTAAAAAAAAAATTATTATTTTACTGTGCCTACCTGGCAGTCAAGAAAAAAATTGAAAATCATTCCAAACAGGAAACTTACTGTTTTTAAGGACATCATAAAGAACACAAACAACAGGCACAAATAACTAATGTAACGTGTTAGATAGGGTGGCGTCACAACCACTGCGTCAATTGTGGTAAACTTCCGGAATAAATGTTTTTATACAACCTTTATGATCTTTAATTGAATTATAGACAGCACCAGACCACTGTGGAACATAAATCACCTTCATGCAGCTTCTAAAAACCTCCAATTTTTCAGTACTTGGACATGTTAAATAAGGCTGTTTCAACGGTGCTAAAACTTCCAGATTCTTTTTATACGACCTTTAAAATCATTATTTGATTTCAATTGAATGATATATCCGAACACTATGTGGAGTAAGGTGTTCTATTAACTCTCTAGTCCAAACATGCACTGAAGAATGCATTTTCAAAGTTTACATTTTGAGGAGAAACAGATAAAACAAGTTCATTCACAGCCTCGTGTCACCCACTAAATTTAATGAATGCTAGTTAATCTAGAAAACATTCTCTAAGCCAGCAGAACAGCAGACCACAGCATCGATTCAGCCTCGAGGGATGTGCAATCACCTTTGAGCAATCTAGCCTGCATTGAAATCTCAGCCCAGCTATAAACTGTCTCTCACCCTGGTGTTTTACAGGCAGGATATCAGTGTGTGTGCCATCCCTCAAACGGACAGACTTTAAACTGGGTGTTCCGTCTGCTGGCATTAGTTGGACGTTAAATATCCCACGGCGTGGTTCACGAAGAGTAGGTGACTCATCTCCGGCATCATGAACAAATTCCAAATTCCTCTCCTGAATGACAGCTGGGAAGACAACAGCAAACCAACCAGAAAAACCCTATACCCAGGAACTGCTTTGGCAGCACCACCACTCGGCAAAGCGTATGGTACACTTGGAAATATAAAACCACTTTTGTAATTGTGAACCTCCAGAGTTTTAAAAATCATATCACATCAATTTCTTTGGCTTTTCCCGACATTTCCGCGAAGTTTAACTCCACCACAACCTAAAAGACAGCCACCCAGTCTTGAAGTCCTCCCAACAGGGATAAAAGTCCCGTCTTTTACACACTTTGCATCCACCGGGTTCTTTCAATCCATTCAGGCACAATTCCCTGGCTCACCTATGCCATAAACTGCGTGCATCTAAGAGTCCAAATTCAATGCATCTATACTGTGCCATGGGTATTTTCTATTGTACCATCTTTTTAATCCCTGGGAGTGATGGAATATAAAATCCGAGAGCATCATTAATCTCTTGTGCAAAAGGAAAAATCGAAATACAGGACTGTATTTGAAATACCAACAAGCATGCCATACATTTGTTTAACGCCTGAACTCGATGAAACGAACGAACAAACAAACAGCCGTCATCTGTTTTTAAACACACAAAGCACAGATTAACCTGTGATAAATGTTGCACTGAAAAAACAGCAAACCCACCACAATTTTCTCATAATCGGAAGCCGAGAACATTTGTGTACAAATGGGGGCCACAGGAACGAAACCGCGCACAAGGTCGTGGTGGTCCAATAAGAATGGCAAAGAGTACATGCCACTCATGGAGGGAGAAATGATGACGCAGCTCATCAACTCCAATGCCTCAACAACCACCTTCAAGAATTCGGAGGAGGCCAACTCTTCCAATGCAACTTCAGGCGGGGTATTCTGGGAACGTCCGTAGCCTGAAGTATAAAGCCAGAGGTAGGCCATATGTCAAGAGACTGATCAAATTAAGACAAGAAAACATTTAAATAATTGTTCGATTCCTCAAATAAATCACTGGTATAAACAAATATGCTTACAATGCTCACTTTTAATTTCCAAGTACTTTTTCAGCTGTGCGATACAATTTTATTACTTTTGCAACCAAAGGTGGACAGAGGTTATGTTTTCACCCCTGTCAGTGTGTCTGGTATCTGGGAGTGGGATATCTCAACAAAAAGTTGAGGATGGATTTGGATTAAATTTTGTGGACAGGTTGGGTGTGCTACAAGGACGAATTGATTAGATTTTGATGAAGATCTGGATCCGGCTACAACTGGAGAATTTTTAAAGTGATTCTTCATCATTGAGAGATGGAGCCAAAAACGACGTAGAGCACGATATCTCAAAAAGTTGTGGACGGATTCGGACGAAACTTGGTGGACAGGGTTTTGTGACGACAACAAATCAATTCGATTTTAGGGAAGATCCGAATCAGGACACGAGAATTTCTTTTAAAATTTATCAAAGCAATTCTTCGCCATTGAGAGATGGGGCCAAAAAACGATACATAACATGACATTTCAAAAAGTTGACGAATTGGATGCGACAAGAAAAAGCCAATTCGATTTTGGTTCAGGTCTGGATCCAGACCTGGCCCATCAGTGGGATGCAAAACGTAAACTGGCCAGCCTGGCAGAGATATATGTTCTTCCGAGTGCCGTTATAGTTGGAAAATTGCACGTGTTGAAAGCAAAAAGATGGTTAAGCAATAGGGTGCATCAAACGCCCCCTTTTTTGCGAAAGTTTGAAAAACATAACGGTGATAGGAAAGATCTGTTCGAATACATGAAAAAACATCTCATTTTTTTCAGAATTTTCGGTCATCATCTTGGGGGTCCACATCGGGGTCAAAGTTCAGGCATGCAGCTCCTGCACATTTTTCAGAGTAAGTGTTATTTTTCACTGTATAGTGATCAAAACTTGTGTCTGGTGGTGAAATAATTCTGACATATCAATGTACTGCTCCTTTGGTGATGTTTGTAACACGGTTGGCTTGTAATTTGTTGGCACAGTTTCCCGGAAAATGGTATTTTTACCCGGAAATTTTGACACGTGGCAGATCATGAATGTAAAAGTTTGGACGATTTTCCGAGACGATTTGACTTTTCTGGTGATAATTATTGCATACTACTGAGTGATAAGTGCAGAATCACTGCCTGCATTATCAGTTCTAGTGGTTAGTTGAAAGGACTAGAGTGATGCTGGCACACTCTCGTACTGGTGTGAATAGGCGAAACCTCACTATTACAAATCATTATATCTTTCAGAAAGGAATCTCGCATGGAAACTAGGCGAGATGGCACAGTCTTCGGACTCGGAGGAAAGATTGTTGTAAAGGACGCGAATATCACAGGGACAAGATTACCAACAAAGGAACAAGTCATCCGATGCTTCAAGTATCATCAGGACCTTGCATGCAATCACAATTACACAAAAGCCACTATCGCGAAAATAGTACTTAGAAAATTAGAACCTTTTTATGAAAAAGGACATATCCCAATGATCGCACCTAAAAGTGCATCTGACAAAATAATTAAATTAGTTAGTACCAATGCTAAGCTACGAGAAATACCGAAATCGAGACGCTCATCTGGAACTGGAAAGGATAGAGAAAGGATAGATAAGGAATTAGAAGATTTGAAAACAACATTCGTTTTATGGCTGAAAAATGTAGAGCAACTGATTACGAATGAAGAGGATAAAGCCTTCCTACAATCTATGATGAGCGACTGTGTGGCGAGTTTCGGATGAAAGGACAATATTTTAAAGAAGAAGACGTAGAAAATCCGTGAAGAAGCAAAGTTATTCAAAGTAAGAGCTAGAAAATCAACTGAAGTGGATAAACTATTCCAGATGGTTGAGTTTGGCAGCAGCACAGATGAGGATTCCTCATCACCAGTGTTGCATCACCAAAGGAGCAGTACATTGATATGTCAGAATTATTTCACCACCAGACACAAGTTTTGATCACTATATAGTGAAAAATAACACTTATTTTGAAAAATGCGCAGCAGCTGCGTGCCAGAACTTTGACCCCGATGTGGACCCCCAATTCTGAAAAAAAAAAAAAGAGAAATGTTTTTTCATGTATTCGAACACATCTGTCCTATCGCCGTTATGTTTTTCAAACTTTCGCAAAAAAGGGGGCGTTTGAAGTACCCTATTAAGCAACACAACAAGCGTAAGCAATATTACAAGACTTCAAAAACATATATATATATATATATATATATATATATATATATATATATATATATGTATATAGTGTCAATAAAATAAACACAAAAGAGTCACCAACATACCAGGTAGGTCAATCGCGACAGCACGATAGCCAGCATTTGCCAGGTTTTGCAATGTGGAGAGATTCTGCCAAGTTTCAGATGAAAACTTCATTCCATGCAGCAGTAAGATGGGAAAATGTGAGTTTCCATTTACTGGGGCCACTTCACGCCAGAATATGCTTTTTCCTCCGATGGCCACATGGCCTTCAGAGTATTTGACCGGGTCTGCCATTTTCACATCCATTCTGCTGTACATGAGGACGGTGGAATAAAACAAGGATGCAACTCCTCAATCGAGGACACAGCGTACAACCACACCTTAAAATGGGCGGTGTAGATTTTACATTGAAATGACCTAAACGACGATGATGATATCAGGAAGAAGAAAAGAAGAAGAAGAAGAAGAAGAAGAAGCGTATTATGACCATTTCCCCCTTTTTCAGGAGGTTGGCCAAATTATGGCATTCCTCCACACGGATCTATTTTTGGCATTTTCAAGTCTTTTAAGAATGTTCCATACATCAAGGACGCAAGATGTACTGGTAATTGGAAACATCAACTGTTTATTAATTGCTTTAACAAGTACTCATAACAAGTTTTTGACTCCGTGCCTCGCGAACATGGTCTCAACCAGAACAACCACACCTTCATTTCCGGATGGTCCCAATGACGTAACTGCCATTTTCCCTCTTTTTGTAGAAAACAATTAGCCAGTTGCATAATTCTTCATTCATGTACCGTAGGTTTTTTAGTCGTTTGAGGTTGCTGAACAACTTGAAGAACCCTGGGAGGTGTAGATGGGTCTGTAGGCCCGTTGTCAATCGCAGTTTGGGGCTGCCAGGAAAGAAGAGGAGAGTGCTCCCTTGTCTTTGCAGAACGGGTGAAACGGGAACCTTCCTCAAGCGATTCGCATGCCATCGTGACCTAGTAGGAGGTTACTCCCAACCTCCTTACGATCTGCAATGGATCTGACCAACAAGGCTGTAGTTTGCTGCGATACTGGGGAAGCCAGACACGCACCAAGTCCAGCTCTTGCAATGTCAGCTGTTTGACCCTTGTGGACTGGTCAAGCCTCAGCTTCATATGCTGAGGATTAGCATTGGCAAAGATAAGGCAATTGTTGTTCCCTTCCCAGCATCAGCAATGCTTGGAGGCACGGAAGCATGACTAAAGTTGCTCTCCAGCATGATGACTACCAAACACATAGCAAATGTCATTAAAACCAAAGAAAAGCAGTCAGGAGATATACATCTATTAGAAATGGGCCCTTCAAAAATCCTCATCTTAACATCAAAGCTGCCTGAGATTATTTGGACAAGAGGAAACACGAAAAAGAATCATAATCAAAAGATGCAATATGGGAAACAATGGGCTGACAGGATAGCCTAGAGGTACGAACATTCACCTCTAAGCCTTCTAGCCTGGGTTTGAATCTCGACCCAGCTATAAACTGTCATCCGTGTTTCACGGGCGGGTGATTCATCAATACGTGTGCCGTCCCTCAAATGGACATTATGCTGGGCGTTCCATCTGCCAGCATTCGTTGGTGGACGTTAAAGATCCCACGGTATCCTTCGCGAAGAGTAGGTGAGCCCTCCCTGGCACCCTGAACAAATTACAAATTCCTGCCCGAAGCAGCAGGGGGTACTGCATCAGCGGCACAGCTGCACCCTCAGACAGCGATGCCACCTCACAGCCTTGTGCTGCATACAAACGAACGATGGGAAGCATTGCAGGATGCATGGAACAACTTCCCGATGGAATTTTCCCATAAATGATCGGAAACCATTAAAAAAACGGATATCTGCCGTTTTGCATGAAAAGGTGGTCAACCCAAATATTGAAATTTCATGCAATAACATTGTAAAATACAATTCATTTTTGTTTCTTTAATAAAAACATCATTACACCACCTCTAGTTTATCAAAATATGCCAATGTGGCAATTATCTGATGTACCATACTCTGATGTCAGAGCGTCCGTGCTGCCGAAGCAGTTTCTTGGCAGGGGTGCAATGGTGTGGTTTGCCATTGTCTTTTCAGAATGTGATAATAAAAAAATATTTTCAAGGTGGCCGAAAACTTTTACACAGTGTGGTGTGTGTGTTGGGTGTGTTGGGTGTGTTGGGTGTGTGGTGTGTGGTGTGTGGTGTGTGGTGTGTGGTGTGTGGTGTGTGGTGTGTGGTGTGTGGTGTGTGGTGTGTGGTGTGTGGTGTGTGGTGTGTGGTGTGTGGTGTGTGGTGTGTGGTGTGTGGTGTGTGGTGTGTGTTGTGTGTTGTGTGTTGTGTGGTGTGTGGTGTGTGGTGTGTGGTGTGTGGTGTGTGTTGTGTGTTGTGTGTTGTGTGTTGTGTGTTGTGATAGATATATATATATATATATATATATATATATATATATATATATATATATATCCCTGTGTCGTAAGAGGCGACCAGGGTTGCGTCAGGAAGGGCATCCGGTGTAAAACATGTGCCAAATCACTATGCAGATCATACGGATGATCCGCTGTGGCGACCCCTAACGGGAGCAGCCGAAAGAAGAAGAGATATATATATATATATATATATATATATATATATATATATATATATATATATATATATATATATATTTAATAATACATGTTCATACAGGTATGTGCTGGATGGACGTTGTGAAGGCTGTAACAACGTGGTTTCTATTCGAGCTTAAGGAAGCAGTGCAAGATAGGGATATTTGGAGAAATGTGATCATGATCATAACCAGAAGTCTGCCACGACTTGCCGTAACTATATAACTGTTTAAAAGGGCCATACTTTTCATTTGTCAATTGTCATTTTTCGAAGTGTGCCTCTTAATAAGTATCTATATCCGGCATGAACCCAGGGTCAAATTTTTAAAAGTTATACATTTCATGCATCCCCCCAATGTTAATTGCATATCCAAAGTTTAATTGAAAAATGTTTTAAAATGTGCCCATAATTGCATTTTTTTTTTTTTGGTATTTGACCTTTTGACTCCACCCGAGGGGGCGGTGCCAAAAAATGATAGCGCTCTTGCACCTTCGTTACACCTGTTGCTGACTACCAAGTTTGGTGAATTTCTGCCCAACCCAAACTGTTTACGAGATTGCATGGTGGACAAACAGATAGACAGACAGATCCAATTACAATATCCCCCATCCCCCCCCCCCCCAAAAGGCGTGGGGATAATAATAAGACAGAGGTTAACCTTTAAAATATATGAGCCATGACCAATGTATTTTTCATCATGATGTAATTACACACAATATATATGTATATACAGGGGGCTGCAAAAGTAGGTATACAGTAATGAAAACAAGTACAGTCCTCACTGTATATATATATATATATATATATATATATATATATATATATATATATATATATATATATATATATATATATATATATATATATATATATATATATATATATATATATATATATATATATATAGTTGAAAGCGTGTCTGTTTGTGTGTTTGTCTGTGACCTATGCACGTGAAAAGTACTGGACTGATCCTCACCAAACTTCACATGCTGACAGAACATGTACCCGGGAGTGTCCCGATGTAAAAGAATTGTACTTCCGACTTCCGAATTATGACGTCATCACCTGATTTCGTAACGTTAATTTTCAAGTTCAGCCGATTGGCATGGGGCCAACGCCATATACAATATACAGTAAAACCGCGCTATTCTGAACACTTCTGGGACTGGACGAAAATGTGTTCATATGCGGGGTGTTCACATTATCGGGGATTAGGGTATCAACCGACCATGAACGCGTCATCTGTATTCGATACATACACATCTAAATACACATTCCACAGACAAAATGAGCACGCAATTATTGGCATTCAGTAGTAATAACACAATTATTTGATGTAATAATAATAATTATCTGATGTAGTAATCTGATGTAGTAATAATACTAAAAGCCTGGTGTTGGCACAGTGGTTAGGGCAGTGGCTTGGGACCCAAAAGGTCCTGAGTTCAAGTCCCGTTGGGACACTGAATTTATATATATATATATATATATATATATATATATATATATATATATATATATATATATATATATATATATATATATATATATATATACACCAAGTCGAAAACACCAGGGGGTTGACTCAGCCTGCCATCCTTCCGAGGTCGGCGAAATGAGCACCAGTTGTACTGTGCCCGGTGTATGCCCCGGTTAGAATAGGTGTACCATATCCCTGTGTGTCGTAAGAGGCGACCAGGGTTGCGTCAGGAAGGGCATCCGGCGTAAAAACCTATGCCAAATCATTATGCGGACAACAAAACGAATTTCCATTCCGGATCGGTCGAGGCCCGGTTACCAACGACCGCCACAGGTACCGGTGGTCAGCAGGGTACCAGTGGAAATTGTGCTACTGCTGGGCGAAGGAGGAGAAGGAGACGGGGAAGGCGAGTCCGGAGGCAGTGGGAGAGGGGGAAGGGTAGAAGTGTGGAGGTGAGAGTTGGAACTCTGAATGTTGGGACGATGACTGGCAAAGGGCGAGAGTTGGCTGATATGATGGAGAGAAGAAAGGTGGACATACTGTGTGTACAAGAAACCAAGTGGATGGGGAGTAAGGCTAGGAGCATTGGAGGTGGTTTCAAACTGTTCTACCATGGTGTGGATGGGAGGAGAAATGGTGTCGGGGTAATCCTGAAGGAAGATTATGTCAAGAGGGTATTGGAGGTGAGGAGAGTGTCTGACCGAGTGATGAGTGTGAAGTTGGAAATTGAAGGGGTGATGATGAATGTCATCAGTGCATATGCCCCACATATGGGGTGTGAGATGGAGTATAAAGAAGATTTCTGGAGTGAGTTAGATGAAGTGGTGGAGAGTGTATCCAAGGATGAAAGAGTGGTGATTGGAGCAGATTTCAATGGACATGTTGGGGAAGGGAATAAAGAGGATGAGGAGGTGATGGGGAGGTACGGTCTCAACAAGAGAAATGTGGAAGGGCAAATGGTGGTAGAGTTTGCAAAAATAATGGAAATGGCACTGGTAAATACGTATTTCAAGAAGAAGGAGGAACACAGGGTGACATACAAGAGTGGAGGAAAGTGCACACAGGTGGATTACATCTTAAGTAGGAGATGCAATCTGAAAGAGATTAGTGACTATAAGGTTGTGGCAGGGGAGAGTGTAGCTCGACAGCATCGATTGGTGGTCTGTAGGATGACTTTGGAGGTGAGGTTGAGGAAGAGAGTGAGGGCTGAACCAAGGACCAGATGGTGGATGCTGAAGGAGGAAGACTGTTGCGTGACATTTAGGGAGGAGGTGAGACAGGCGTTGGATGGTGGTAAAGATGGGTGGGATGATTGGGCAACGACAGCAGAAGTTGTGAAGGAGATAGCTAGGAAGGTACTTGGTGTGACATCTGGACAGAGGAAGGAAGATAAGGAGACGTGGTGGTGGAATGAGGAAGTACAGGAAATTATAAGGAAGGGGTTGGCGGAAAAAGAAGTGGGATAGTCAGAGAGATGAAGAAAGTAGGCAGGAGTACAAGGAGTGGCGGCGAAAGGCAAAAAGAGAGGTGGCAAAGGCCAAGGAAAAGGCATATGACGAGCTGTATGAGAAGTTGGATACAAAAGAAGGGGAAAAGGATTTATACCGATTGGCAAGACAGGGGGACCGAGCTGGGAAGGATGTGCTGCAGGTTAGGGTGATAAAGGACGTAAATGGGAATGTGCTGACGAGCGAGGAGAGTGTGTTGAGAAGGTGGATGGAGTACTTTGAGGAGCTGATGAAAAAAGAAAGAAAGAAAGAAAGAAAGAAAGAAAGAAAGAAAGAAAGAAAGAAAGAAAGAAAGAAAGAAAGAAAGAAAGAAAGAAAGAAAGAAAGAAAGAAAGAAAGAAAGAAAGAAAGAAAGAAAGAAAGAAAGAAAGAAAGAAAGAAAGAGAGAGAGAGAGAGAGAGAGAGAGAGAGAGAGAGAGAGAGAGAGAGAGAGAGAGAGAGAGAGAGAGAGAGAGAGAGAGAGAGAGAGAGATGGAAGAGGTGGAGATAGTGAATCTGGAAGTGGGTGGATCAGTAAGGATGAAGTGAGGACTGCTATGAAGAAGATGAAAAGTGGAAAGGTGGTTGGCCCAGATGGTATACCAGTGGAGGCATGGAAGTGTTTGGAGAGATGGCAGTGGGGTTGTTAACCAGATTGTTTAATAGTCTTGGAAAGTGAGAGGATGCCGGAGGAGTGGAGATTAAGTGTACTGGTTCCGATTTTAAAGAATAAGGGTGATGTGCAGAGCTGTGGAAATTATAGAGGGATAAAGTTGTTAAGCCACACCATGAAGTTGTGGGAAAGAGTAGTGGAAGCTCGGTTGAGAGGAGAGGTGACGATCTGTGAGCAGCAATATGGGTTAATGCCAGGAAAGAGCACCACTGATGCAATGTTTGCTTTGAGAATATTGATGGAGAAGTATTGGGAAGGCCAGAAGGAGTTACATTGTGTGTTTGTGGATTTAGAGAAAGCTTATGATAGGGTGCCAAGAGAGGAGTTGTGGCATTGTATGAGGAAGTCGGGAGTGGTGGAGAAGTATGTGAGGATCGTGCAGGATATGTATGAGGACAGTGTGACAGCGGTGAGGTGTGCGGTTGGAATGACCGTTTTTACAGCCATTTTTCCCTGCTGTGCAGGGGTTTGGCTTTTTGTGAGGCAATGTTTTATGGCCGGATGCCCTTCCTGATGCCAACCCTGGTCGCCTCTTACGACACACAGGGATATGGTACACCTATTCTAACCGGGGCATACACCGGGACCAGTACACTGGCACTCATTTCGCCGACCTTGGAAGGATGACAGGCTGAGTCAACCCCCTGGTGTTAATTCAGCAGACAACGGGGCTTGAACTCAGGACACTGGGATCCCAAGCTGCCACCCTAACCACTAAGCCAACACCAGGCTTGTGTGCGGTAGGAATGATGGACGGATTTAAGGTAAAAGTGGGATTGCACCAAGGATCGACTCTGAGCCCTTTCCTGTTTGCAATGGTGATGGACAGGTTGACGGACGAGATCAGACTGGAGTCCCCATGGACTATGATGTTCGCAGATGACATCATGATCTGTAGGGAGAGTCGGGAGCAGGCTGAGGCGAGCCTCGAGAGGTGGAGGTACGCACTGGAGAGAAGGGGAATGAAAGTCAGTAGGAGTAAGACGGAGTACATGTGCGTAAATGAGAGGGAGGGTGGTGGTATGGTGCGGTTGCAAGGAGTTGAGGTGGGGAAGGTGGATTGGTTTAAATACTTGGGATCAACTGTCCAAAGTAACGGAGAGTGTGGGAGAGAAGTGAAAAAGAGAGTGCAGGCAGGATGGAGTGGGTGGAGAAGAGTTGCAGGAGTGATTTGTGACAGAAAGTTCGCTGCAAGAGTGAAGGGGAAGTATACAAGACGGTAGTGAGACCAGCTATGTTGTATGGTTTGGAGGCGATGGCACTAACAAAAAGACAGGAAGCGGAGCTGGAGGTGGCAGAGTTAAAGATGCTGCGATTCTCATTGGGAGTGACGAGGATGGATAGGATAAGAAATGAGTATATTAGAGGGACAGCGCAGGTAGGACGGTTTGGAGACAAAGTGAGGGTGGCGAGATTGAGATGGTTTGGACATGTGCACAGGAGGGAAGCGGAGTATATCGGGAGAAGGATGTTGAATATGGAGCCGCCAGGCAGGAGGAGAAGAGGAAGGCCAAAGAAGAGGTTCATGGATATGGTGAGGGCGGACATGCGGGTGGTTGGAGTGTCAATGGAAGATGTGGAGGATAGAGCGAAATGGAGACGGTTGATCCGCTGTGGCGACCCCTAACGGGAGCAAGCCAAAAGAGGAAGAAGAAGAAGTAGTAATAATACAATTATTCGAATTATTTGCCACGGAAAGATAGAAAATTGATAAGATCAAAAATGCAACGCAAAATTGACAGCACGAGAATCAAAATTTCAAATTTATACAATTACTTGTCTCTAAGCCAAGATGTTATAAAACTCTGTGGTTTCGATTAGGCATTATCTAGGACATGAACTTGAACTGAATGTTCGATTCTTTCCAAAGGAGCGAGCAACTCTGCCCATCCTTGATTCAGAAAGAGAGTTTTAAGCTTTTACACACAACTGAATCCATCTTGTACCGTCACCTGCATGTTTTCCACTTCCTCTTTGTCCCCATTCTCTTTGTCCACATTCTCTTCGTCATTGTCTTTCCGCATTAAATAGTTTTCCCAGTCGTTGTCCTCGCAGTCATGAACACGCACCGTATCGTCGCACCGAACGTATTCCTCGGGGGTTACGTCGTCACATACGCCAATATCTGCACCGCGCGAAATGAGCTCGCGCAGGTTGAGGTCATCGTCAGCATCCCAGTCACTATCGGGTGACTCGGAAAGGAATCCGCACTTGACGAAGCACTTGGTAATCGTTGTCGGCTGGACTTGATCCCATGCATTGCTGCTCCACTGAACAGCATGGAGAACGTTGACGCTCTTCAAGATTTCGTTTACGTTTGAAGCGGCATCGATCTTCGACTGCACGTGCCGGAGCAGCCGTTGTTTGAAAAGACGCTTCAGGTTGCTTATCACGCCTTGGTCAAGGGGCTGCAAGACCGACGTAACGTTCGGAGGCAGGAACTTTACGGTCACATTCGTCAGCGTCACACCCATTGGATGAGACGGCGCATTGTCTCGGAAGATAAGAATCCTCCGCCGTTGGTTTGGCATCTTCTTGTCCAGCGCTTTCAACCATTCAACGAACAACGCCGAGGTCACCCACGCTCGTTTGTTTGCTGTCCACGACACAGGGAGGGAATCGACTTTGATGTTACGAAAGCAACGTGCTTTCACTGCGTTGCCGATGGCGAGTGGTTTAACTTTCTCACCAGTCATACTTGTGCACAACAGCAGCGTTACTCAATCCTTTGGTGACTTTATACCATGATAGGAGTCTCCTTTTATCACCAGCGACCTTTTGGGTAGAGCGTGGAAGAAGAGGCCAGTCTCATCGGCGTTAAAAATGGCTTGTGGCTTGAAACCGTCACATAGCTGTGGCAGACGTGTTTTCCACTCCTACTGTCGTCTGATCAACGCCACCACTCTTGCCGCTAACTGCACGTGTGTGAGATCTTGTTTCGAGCTTGAAATCGGGCAAGCCAGTCGTTGGATGCCTTGAAATCCACCTCACCAATGGCAGTCGCGATTTCTAAGGCCTTCGCTTTTTCCAGAGGTCCGCTGACAGGGATCCCCTTTGAACGAGCAGCATGGAACCATGTGTGCACGTGGTTGTCAATGTCTATGAAACTGCCTCCTTTTCGTCAACTTCGCGAACATAGGGCCCCGTCTTCGAATTCCTTCAATATCGACTCTTTACGACGTAAAATACCGTTCACTGCGCCCAGCGAAATTCCGAAATCAGCAGCGAGTTTGCGTTGCGACTTGGATTCCGCTTCCTTTACCAGACGGACTTTATCTTCCAACGGCAGATCGTGATGCGTTTTCGGCATTTTGGTGTATCGTACTGCGTGAACTTCAATAGCAAGTGAAGATTGATGGAAAGGGAGGTGTGCAGGGCCTTCTTGCACCCCTCCCTCAGGGGGAGGCCTCTGCTGATTGGACGAAATTGTAATTCTTGACGCTTATTGATTGATTACCATTGATTAATTTAGAAACAGGTTCTAATTAAGTCACTGTATCTCTTCACACCCCGCTGCATTTTCTATCCACGCCATTGCGTCCAGTAAAACGAACTGCGCGATGGGTGGTAATTAGCAACGGCGTTTGTTTGTATGACGTTTGCCATGCAGCCTCGGCTGAACAATGGCCATGTTTCGCACTGATGCCTTCAAAGGTTGGAGTAGCGTTCACAGTGCGGGGTAAAAACTGGTTTGGGACTGGTAAAAAGCATGTTCATATGCGGGGTGTTCAGATTATCGGGGGCACTATGTACAGGATTTCCTATCTAAAAATTTGGGACTGGCCAAAAACGCGTTCATATGCGGGGTGTTCAGATAATCGGGGTGTTACTGTATCTAGCATATGATTAAGTTTTTGTTTGTCCATTTGTTTGTTTGTCTGCACGCGCTAATCTCCTGAAAGGTGAAAGATAGGAGCTAATCAATGAAACAAAAAATGTCGGGATGGGCCTCGCGAAGGTTATAGGCGATGTGGCAAGACCTCACGGCCGGGGGGGAGGGGGTATGTTTCTCCTCACCAACCCCCTAAGCCTATGACTGCCATGGCCCAATAGGGAATTGATACTGTGCTCACGTCAGACATATGTATAGAAGATTAATTTCATTCAAAAAGAACCCGGGCAGCGCCGGGTGCATTCACCTAGTATATAATAAAACAATGACGAGCAAATTTTACACTTCAGAAATGCACACAAAATAATTTAAAAAAAAAATGCATTATAGGGCAAATTATGCCTGGTGTTGGCTTAATGGTTAGGGTGGTGGGCTTGGGATCCCAGGATCCTTAGTTAAAATTCCATTCAGCTGTTGAATTAATACTAGGTGGGGTTGACTCCACCTGTCTTCCTTCTGAGATCGGCAAAATGAGTGCCAGCTTGCTGGTATCCTGTGTTGGAGTGGCGATTGTGTGGTGATCCAGGATTGTGCCCAATAGCCAAGGAGACTGCTGAGGCAGCACCAACACTCTGCACAGAGGATGGTCCTAATCCTAATGGATGGGTGGATGGATATGGAGGTGGGAATCTATGCAGTGACTTATTGGGTTCTTCCATTCCCAAAAGTAGAGAAAATGTTTCAGTGAGTGAGTCTGCACTGGTTATCAGATATACTGCAACCTATATACCTGACGAAGGTCTGCATTGTTCAATGTTATATCTTGTTATCATTGCCACCGAAGGTTAAGGAGGTCATGTTTTCACCCCTCTCTGTCTGTTTGTTACTTACGAAATCTAAGATTTCGTGCCATTTCAAATCTAAGATTTCGTAAGTATATTGATGACTTCCGTCGTCTGTTTGTGCATTTGTGCGTTTGTGTGTGTAGGCACGATAACCCGAGAACGGAAGAAGCTACCAATATCAAATTACACCAAGCTGGAAGGATGACAGGCTGAGTCAATTCAGGAAGGTGATGGCTAGCACTGATTAGATTTTGGTCAAAAATCGGTCAAAGGTCAAGGTCACAGTGAGGTCAAACATTCGATTTTTGATAGTTTGGTACAGAATCATCGTAGAAACTTCTGGTTTGCGTCGCTACCTTCTCTAGAGACAGCTTTTATTAGACAAGGTCAGAGGTCAAGTTGACGATTTCCTAAGTACCAGTCTATGACTGCTTGTTTGTTTGTCTGCCTGCCTGTGTGCAGGATATCTCAAAAAGTTGTGGACTGATCCAGATTAAATTTGGTGGGCAGGTTGGGTGTGTGACAAGGACGAACTGATTAGATTTTGGTGACGATCCGGATCCGACTGCAAAAATTTTTTGAGAGATTCCTCACCATTGAGAAATCGGGCCAAAATGATATACAGCAAGATATTTCAAAAATGTATTGGGCTCAATATGTTGTCGTGGATCAGGCATTACATGGAGGACGTATGTGCTCTACTGAGTGCCCTTCCAGTTAATGAAACAGTTCACCAAAATGCAACCCTGAAACGATTGGACGCATACTCGTATATTAGTGGGCCTGACATATCCAATCCATATATATCTCTATCTCTATCTCTCTCTCACATATCCTCCTTTATAGCTAGTATAGCCATAGCTAGTACACCCATCCTTCGCATCAAGCACAAGCCTTTAATGTCTGTAGGAAGCATCCAAGACCCACGATACACCTGTAACCACTTGCAATTTATTCTTACAAGTAATATCTTAGATGCAGAATTGAGAATTGGAACAAGTCCTTCAATCACGACAAATCTCACTCATCCCATCACTCTGTAAGGATCATCAAATGAATCCTATCTATTTCCAAAGTCAGTCACTGGAAAATGTTCAGTCTCTTAAAATTCTCAGCCTCACTGCCAGCCACGACCTCTCCTGATATATGACCATATAGCAAAGCTGGTCTCCAAAGTCAGCCACAGACTGGGCGTCCTCTGTCGATGCAAGTCTTTCCTTTGCAATTCAGAGCTACGTAGGTGCACAAGGCTGTGGGCTGCAACACAATGGAGTACTGCCCTGCACTCCGGGCTGGGGCTCCAGCGTCAAATCTGTCCGTCTGTCATTAATTTGGTGGAATCGAAAGTTAAAGATTATTGGCATTTCCTGTGATAGAGGCTGAATCACAATGTCTGTTGCTTTCAAATCATAGATAAGTCTTTTTTTTTTTAACCGTCTCTCCTCCAATATAGCTTCTTCTGCTCTCACAGTTCTCCGACCATCCACATGTCCTTCAGGACGTACGGCACGTTAGTCTATTAACCCCCACCTGGTGAAACTTACAAAATACAGGCTCACTGCTGCACATCTCCACCACTTCGTTTGCTCCTTGTCCCGTTTATTTAACTGCTTTCCAAAGTCAGTTCATGCCCCCCCTACCCTCCAGGGCTTTGGTGGTCATATGGCAGCTTAACTACCAGGGTAGCTCTCATTTCCTGAAGCTCGACTGTGTCGCTGATGCAGTGCCCCTCGACCAGTACACACACACTGGAACTGGTACTGGTCCTCATTTCGCCGACCTCAGAAGGATGACAGGCTGAGTCAACCCCGTGGTGTATTAATTCAGCGGCCGACGGGGCTTGAACTCAGGACCCTAGGATCCCAAGCCACCACCCTAACCACTGAGCCAACACCCTAACCACCGAGCTACCACCAGGCATCCTCCAGGGCTTTCAAGGGGCGGTGCACAACCTCCTCACGCCATGTCATCACCAATATAATCATAATCCTCCATTAAAGTTAAACCGACCTTCCGAACCCTCACAGCTTACACGTTGTACAATGTGTTCAGATTCCACCCCAAACCCGAAACCCCAAATTCCTCCTCCTCCTCCTCCTCCTCACGATATTGCTACGTGTTAAAGCTAAAGCCAAAGACAAACATGAAATAAGTCAGTTTTACTCACAAGTAAACATTGCGAGGCTTATTAACCAACTGTGCAAAAGTTCAGCTGAATGGCGCATTAACGATTACTGCAAAAAAAAAATATTTAAAAACCCCAAACACACTAAAAGTATTACCATACCTCGAGTTTGGAAACGAGCTTGCTTTGCCTTATAGAGTTGAAGTAATTTCTCAAATCTACGTGAATCTATATAGCACACGATAGGCGGAGGAACACCGGAACAAGGAGACCTTGTTCGAAAGTCATCAGTTATTCGAAGTCATTTAAAGTCTCTATGTCATCGAGTTATTAAGAGGCCTCATCGTTTAAAAAAAAAAATTAAGAGTATACTCGATTTTGCTATCTTTATTCCTTCTTATTGTAGATCTTCCAATGCAGTTAATTTCAGGAAAAGTTAAAGAAACAAATAGTACTATATGCAACAATAATAACGAACAGGGCTTTATTGGTATTTTTTTTTTTCTTTGAGAATTCATTGTTCACATCGTGTTTTCATACTTTAAATCACGTTGTGCATTAAAATGTTTCCTTGCTGCGTAATCGACGCTCATGACGGTGTAGTGCGTTGCAGTATTAAATATTCCGGCGGTATTTAACTTTCACTGTTTTCCGTGTAAATACAGTTGATTGTGATAAATGATACCGACTTTTCCTCATTTTAATGTTTTGTTTAACAACGTTGGTTCGGAGAGATAGACCATCACGCCACGCAACAAATGAGTCAATAACGTTGCTGCGGTTGCCATGGTAACGGAGAGTACAGAAAGGAAAGTCATTGGTGGGACAAAACTGAAGTCGTTGATGAATTCGATGAAAGTGGTTTAATCATAATATATTAATGGAGGAATACGAGAAAATCAAGGTTGTGGGAAGAGGAGCTTTTGGGTGAGTACTTTTAATCGTTATTTTGCTAATTTTGGATCGAAGGTTTTGTTGTGAGTTTGCAAGAAGTTGTTTATCAAGGACTTGACGCAAATTGTCACCTTTGTCGTTTATTACGGTATTTATTGTACTGTTAGAGTTGACATAGAGTTGCGGTAATGCCGGATCTACAAGATCTAGGATCAACATCCTTCCCATCCCTCCCATTCTTCCCATCCCTCCCATTCTTCCCATCCCTCCCATTCTTCCCATCCTTCCCATTTCTCCCATCCTTCCAATCCCTCCCATCCTTCCCATCCTTCCCATCCTTCCCATCCATCACTCTGTGCAGAGCATTGGTGCTGCCTAAGCAGTCTCCTCGGCTATTTTAGGCACAATCCTGGACGGGTCGCCACTCAAACACAGGATATCAGCAAGCTGGTACTCATTTTGCCGACCTCAGAAGGATGACAGGCAGAGTCAACCCCACCTGATATTAATTCAACAGCCGAGTCGGATTTGAGCTCAGGATCCCGAGCCCATCACCCTAACCATGAAGCCAATGCCAGGCATAAATGCACACATATGAATCACCTTTTAAATGGATATAACCTCAGAAGCATGAAAACTACAACAAACAAAAAACAAAATAATCAGCATCCAAATTAGCTATGGAAATCAATCATCATGTAGTCTTTGAAACGCTCTGGACATCCAGTGATGCAAGAAGAGAAGAAAGAAAGATCTACTGAAGAAAGAAAGATCTACTTTCTACTGAAGAAGGATTCACATTGGCAATGGCAGCCAAAGCAGGCAGCAGCATTCAGTAAGCTAAAACCAATATCGTCTGTGCCGGTGCTCAAATTCTTTGACCCGTCAAGACCATCTGTTGTACAAGCTGATGCATCATCAACCGGCTTGGGAGCCTGTCTGCTGCAGAATGGCCGGCCGGTGGCATATGCTTCTCGTTCACTGTCCACTGCGGAAGAGAATTATGCCCAGATTGAGAAAGAGGTGTTAAGGCCCTGTCACACCTTGACGTTTTAGCCAGCGTATGGCAAGGTATCAAAATGTATGTAAAAACGCTGCCGTACGCTGAACTATTGATGCTTTTTCCCAGTTTTGGATGTATTCATAACGAGTTGGACGTATGCATAACGTGTTAGTAACGTACACAGAACGTTTCGATAACATATCGATAACTTATATCAACGAATGCTGAGCGTGTTGTCGGCGTTCACAACCTATGCCCAACGATAGTCTAACTTATGCAGAGCGCGCGGCAGCGTATTGCCGACGATCACGTGGCGTAGACTATTAATAGGCTGTGGCTCGACGATTCAAATCATAACCGCACTAGACATCGAAGTGTCAAGTCACTGTCACACCTTGACGTTTTAGCCAGCGTATGCCGACGTATGAAAAATTTACCGAATACGCTGGCACACGTCGAATACGTTATGGGTAAGTTTTGCATACATTAAGAGCACGCTGGCATACGTCGTAGTACGCCGAGTACGTCGACAAATTTTCAGCATGTTGAAAATTTTTTGACGTATGCCAGCGTATGACACACGTTCCGAATATGCTGGCCATAAGTTGTAGGCACGTTACGCAATCGTTGACACACGTCGACACGCGCTACTTGTAAGTTACTCATAAGTCGAAACACGTCGAGGTAATGGTTAGCGTCAGTGTTCCAGACTACCTGTTTTTTTTTTTTTTCTCTTCGGTATGACGGTGATGTTGACACTTCGATTTCTACTGCGGTTATGATTTAAATCGTTGAGCGGCAGCCTATTAATTATATTATAATATTATATTATGATACAACTTATGGCCAGCGTATGCGTAACATGCGAGTCATACGCTGGCATACATCAAAAAATTTCAAGCATGGAAAATTTGTCTAACAGCTCGGCGTACTACGACGTATGCCAGTGTGCTCTTAACGTATACAAAACTTACCCATACGTATTTGACATTTGCCAGCGCTTTAGACAAATTTTTCATATGTCGGCATACGCTGGCTAAGTCGTCAAAGTGTGGCAGGGCCTTTAGGGGTGATATTCGCCTTGGCGAAGTTTCACCACTATGTGTACGGAAACAAGACGGATACAAGTGCAAACCGACCATCAACCTCGAGTGACAATTGTCAAGAAACCACTCCACAGAGCTTCACCAAGGCTTCAGTTGATGCTACTTCGACTTGTGCGTTATGACGTGTTTGTAAAATACATTCCTGGGAAGCTGTTGTATATTCCAGACACCTTGTCAAAGGCACCGAGTGGCTCAGTCCCTATGTATGACACCATTTTTGAGGACATGCATATGAGGGTGCATCAATTAATGACCTATCCGCAAGTCAGCCAGAACAAGCTGGACCTGTTGCGTGGTGCCACTATGGATGACAATGATTTACAATTACTAGTCGGCTACATTCTGAACGGCTGGCCAATGCACCAGAAAAACCTTCCCGTGTCCATCAGACATTTTTGGCATCTCAGGGATGAGCTGCACGTGGCAAATGGCATGGTTTTTGTTGGTGAGCGTTTGGTAATTCCTGCCACACAATTCTGACATTCTGCGGCAAATACACAAAAGCCATTTTGGGCAAGAGAAATGTAAAGCCAGAGCACGCCAAGTATCATGCCAAGGCACGCCAATGGTCTTTTGGCCAAGTATCAACTCAGATATACAAAGTCTGGTTGCCAAGTGTTCAACAGACCAGCTAACATTAAAGAGCGACTTTTGCCACATGATCTTCCCTTGGGGCCATGGCAGAAAGTGGGAGCGGACATTTTCCACTTCCCCGGAAAGCGTTTCCTCCTGATTGTGGATTATTTCTCCAAGTATCCTGAGGTCATAAGCATTTGTGGGCTCACTGCAAAGCATGTCATTGAAGCTCTGAAGTCTGTGTTCACCACACATGGCATACCCAAGGAATTATTTACGGACAACATGCCATTTGCCATTCCTGAGCTCAGGAAATTCACCCAGGAATGGGGGTGCAAGGTTATGACCTCCAGTCCGCATATCCTCAATCTAATGGATAATCTGAGCATGCAGTACAAACTATCAAGCAAGAGCTCAGAAAAGCCACCGATGGTGGCCATGACACCCATTTGATGTTACTATCCTACCGGAACACACCATGAGCAGGTCTTCCATGCTCTCCAGCACAGCTACTGATGAGCAGGAGGCTCAGAGATCAACTGCCATGTTGTGACCGGGCTCTGGAACCATGAGTTCCAGTTGATATTCGGCATTTGTTGGTGCAGCAACAGCAACGTGCTAAAGATTTATATACCGGGGTGCTAAAGAGCTAATTATTACTGGGGGACAGCGTTCGTGTACAGCATAACAAGATCTGGGAACCATCGGTCATTACGGCTAAACACCAAACACCACGTTTCCACGTCATGACCACTCCAAAGGGGAATGTGTACCAGCGAAACTGTAGGCATCTCCGCAGCATGGATGAGGCTCCTTCGCCCGACGCTACACTGCCGGAGGAATTTCAACAAGAGGAGACCGTTTTGCTACCGGAGTCTTTCCCACCAGAAACACAGCAGCACACTCCAATGCACTGTACTTCACCACACTCCATCCATCCATCCATCCATCCATCCCTTCGGTCCATCCCTTCGATCAATTCATCCATCCATCCCTTCGGTCCATCCCCTCGATCCATTCCATCTATCCATTCCTTCTCTCCAATCCTTCACTCCATCCATCCTTCCTTCCGTCCATCCCCCCATCCATCTCTCTCCATGCATCCTTCCCTCAACCTTACTGTTCATAAGGAATGACAGGCTTCGCACCACACGACACCACGGGGCACAAAACAGGCAGGTGAGGCCTGAACTTTGTAGTACGTCGTTCGATCTATTTTTGATTGTGCTGTGCAGGTACTTTTGCCATGTATCGCTATGGCTTGCAAACGAACATCCAAGCAGCTTGTCGATCACTCGCCAAGTGAATTAAACACTCAAGCAAGCACTGCAACAAAATGGTTGACAATAAACGGCAGGCTTGGCAAGTGATTAGTGATCGCTGATTGGTCGAATTAAACACCATCCGGAGTGTCAAACAATGTACAAATTCGACAAATGAACACTTTTTTTTCACAGTCAGAATTTCTGCTAAGGTCAATTCCGCAGATTAAATTTTGAAATTTGGCTCAGGTTAAGAGATGCTAGAGCTTATCACATGTGCTGAAATGAAATAAAACCATGAACACTGGTGTCTCCAGGCATTTATAAGCGTTGAGATGTATTCAGCGATTCGTGGGTATGAAGATGAGGCATTCGATAATATGTGAGGAAAGGGGAAAAATATTCAGTGCTTTATCATTAAGAACCCATCCAAGTCAAGGCATTGTTGAGCAGGCTGAACAAAATGGCGAATTTAGACTCCAGCAAGCTGACAGAGTGCTGACTCGGGGCCTGACCAAGGATGACGCCTTGATAAGGGATAATTATATATGGCTGTTAATTATCTTCATAAGGTGTGTTTAAATTAAGCCAAACACCAAATTTTAATTCATGCACTACCTTGGAGTTCCCTTAATATGCATGCAAAAATTAGGGCCGCGAGGTAACATAGTTTTAGAGTCATGGAGGAGACACACTGACGGACTGATGGACCGACACACAGTGACATTTATTATTATAGACTCGCAAAGACAACCCGTCGCTGACAAGAATATTAAGGGGGGGGAGAGGATACAGGAGACGAGGGATGGAAGGGAGGGAGAGGGGTGGGAGGGAGAGGGATAGGGGTGAGAGAGAGAGAGAGAGAGAGACAGAGACAGAGACAGAGACAGAGACAGAGACAGAGACAGAGACAGAGACAGAGATATATATATATATATATATATATATATATATATATATATATACATATACATATATATATATATATATATATATATATATATATATATATATATATATATATATATTGTTACGATTCGCGCCCGCCGGCGTGCTGACGGCCACGTAACTCGAATCGCGGCACGTCGCCCACCGGACGGACAATCCAGTCGTGACCCTCTCGGACTAACGCCGGGAACCAGTCACGGGTGGACCTTTCGGTCTCACCACGATCGAGCCAATCAGCCCCCGCGTGGGATAGGGTTGCTCGCCAAATTCGACCTACCTAAGTACCCACACGGAGGGTAGACCGGGCGATCGCACCTCGCCGCAGGTCGACTTCGGACACGGGCCACTTAAGCGACCCGTTCCGTACTATCGGGATAACCGAGCGGTGTTATTCGTCGACCTCGACGGTTCGATTAATTATCGGGCGTATTCAGCCCACTACCAACCCTTTACGTGAAGCAAGATGAGGATTCAATGAAAGAAATGACGAAGCGAAGCGGGAAACAGTTCAACACAAAGCACATTTATTCGCGCTGAACGGAAAGCACACATATTCAATTCCACCAAAAGCACATAGAAAAGAAAAACACAATGCAATTTACACAAAAAGCAAATGCGACAATGCAGATCTAATACCGATTACGCGAGCACACGGCAACACTTATACAATTTTACTTCACAGACGGCGCCGACAACACATACCCAAAACCAAGGAAAAGAATACCCTCAAGGATGAGGCGGGCCTGAGGCCGAGACCGGGTCGGGCCTACCCGTCTGGTGATGAGACGCGGAGCGGCGATGGTGCCTCAACTCCGCGGGCCTCGCGGGCAGTGTCTGGTAGGGGGTGGGAAAGGGGCCCCCTTGGTCGCACTATCTCAGCGCGGGGGGAAACAGGAGAGGGTTGCTGATGCTCGGGGTATAGAGGATTCCTACTCTGCCTCGAGTCCCGCGACGAGCGTCTCCACCTCGGCCAGGTCGCGCTGTCGGCCTCCCTGGGGTGCAGCTCCCTGCACGACGCGAGCACCCCCTCGTCTGCCCTCGCCGCCTCTCCACAGCTCCGTCCCCTCCGCTCCGACTCCAACGCACACGACGACGACCAGCTCCTTCTTGCTCCTTCTTCCCAACTCCACCGCCCGCGAAGTCTTAACTCTCTGTTCTCTTGACTGACGAACACGGTCGCTTATATCAGCCCCGTGGCTTCGCTCTCTCATCTTTGACCCCCTCCCTTCGACCTTTCACCTCGCTCCCCATTGGCCCGAGAAAAAGTGGGCGTGAATGCTTTTTGATCCATAAATTTGCATATATCGATCGCCCTCCAACGCCCTGGGGGCGGGGCCAAATCGCCCCTCGCTCACCGATTGGACGGAACAAAAGTGGGCATGTGTCGTTTTTGATCCGTTTTTGAAGTGGAAAATCCGTGGTTTTGTACACGCTGTTCGGCGCGCGCCCTGCACGAGTCCAACACCGGTACCCACAAGCGGCGCAAGAACGGTGGCGATGCGACGGTTGCGAGGTGTGACGTGAAGCGGCGCCGCGGTGGGTGGTTGATGTTGTGGTTGTAACAATGGCGGTTGGTCCAAATTAAAGATAGTAAAAGAAAAACGGCTATCCTGAAGAGTCGCAGCATGCATAAATGACATGTATTCCCACTAGACAACGGGTTTGGGCCTAACTACACATGTACTTACCGAGATATCTCTCCTAAGGGACCTGAATGGTGGTTTGCGAATTTGGTAACCACAACAATATATATATATATATATATATATATATATATATATATATATATATATATATATATATATATATATATATATATATATATATATATATATATATAGGGATTCTGGCATATTAGACGTCCAGTTTAACAGTACACACATTGATGAATAACTTGCCTGTGAAACAACGGGATGACAGTTTATAGCTGGGTTGGGATTCAAACCCAGGCTAGACAGCTTAGAGTGAGCGTGCATACCTCTCGGATATCTTGCCGTGATATGAGAGAAATGTTTCTTTTTTTTATTTCTATTTCTCTTTGCCGAATTGACAGGTCGTATAATGAAAGAGGATCATACAAAAATAGTCCGTTTGCCACCCGTATATGTTCTGTACTCAACCTTGTAATGAGAAGTGTATTGTTTTATGATGGTGTCGTACTCACATGGGTCTATAGAGAAAATTTGGCTTGGTTGCCAGAGTGGCAACCTTGGGGAACTCCGCTAATTTGCATATATCCAAGATGGGCGCCGTAGACCCGGGGGGGGGGGGGAGGGGGGGATGGAATATAACTTTTCAACCAATTAACTTACAATCACGTGTGATACCTCTTTTCCATATAATTTTGACCTGAGGAATCGATTTCTGAGGTCAATTTTGTGATTCGGGTTCTAATTCAGGGTCAAAGGTGAAGTCCAAGGTCATTTTAGGCTAAAAATGAAATAATATAATGATAATGAAATTTTCAGAGCGATGGTGGTCAAGCGTTTATTCATTAACGGCGATCACTCCCATTCATCATCAGAGCCTAATGCAAGATCAAGATGTTCAGTTTCCTTGTCATCTTCCACATCTGCTTCTCCTTCCTCTTCCACTTCATCTTGGTCTTCGTCTCCTGTCTTGAACGAGTTGAAGCAGGCGTCACTACAAACACAAGCGTAGTACACAGTGCATGATATCTTTCCATGGTGACAGCTGCAACGTTCAGTGCCGCATGCCGGCACCGCCGCCTTACGGCCGCACCGCACTACATCCATGAGATCTTGGGGTCCTGGGGGCTGATCGGAGGTTGCTGGTGCTGGGGTGCCATCTTTTATTTCCCACCCATACTTCATGATGTCAAGTTCAGGTGGAGCCTGCTGGTCAGCAGATTTTGCGAGTATGGTCTGCATTCCTGGCTTAGCGTGGCTATACTCCAACATACCTGCGGGATGAGGTTGCTGGAATTCATGTGAGAGGACATGGATAGTGCGTCGACCATTGGATGTGAATACCTGGAGATCGAAGTTGTCAAACCACGCGAAGATGACGCCGACGGTTCTACACAACCCCATGAACTGGTGGAGAACCTGTGCATTGTCACCTAGTAGACGAGCGGCCGATTTTCGGAATCTCCGGGCCTCATCGTACGAGGTCGTGAAGCCATGCTCATGAAGGAGTTTGAGAAGTTCGGAACTGCCGTGCTGGTGCAACAGTTTGTCGGCCAGTCCTAATGTCTGATTTGTGGTACCTGTAACGTGACTCTGAATTGACTGGCTCAGGCTCAGAGATTTCTTGGTTACTTTACCACCAGAGACCAGGTCCGAAACCAACTTCAACAAACTTGGGTTGGTCCCCTTGATTGTGTTGGCCTGTTTAAACTCTGATAGGTCGCAATTGGCACTGTTGTACTTGACTGACCGTGCCTCATGCTTGATCTGCCTCACCATGGAAGCAATGCTCCTCTCAACCGTATTGTCTACCTTAACTATCTTGAGACTTTTAGCAACGAACTCGCGGAAACCAACAATGGTAGCACAGCCATCTACCCGAACAACGATAACATCCTTACTCATGCAGTCATTCAACTTGCTAAACATGTCACGTTGAGCGAGCTTGCCACGTAGATCCGAGTACAAGGAATGCAATTCAACACTATTCCATATTCTGGACCTGTCTTGGTTCGTGTACTCAATGACTTCCTTCAGAGCATTTTCATCTGCACTACCAGTTAGAAAATCAGCATATGTGGGGACTTTCGTGAAACTGTTATAGCAGCGGACGTGGTACTTGCACTCAGCAGAAGGCAGATCAGAAACAAAAGCAAGGTGCAACTTGACCCTTCTAGTGACATCATCATTACGCTGCTCAGCAACATCAAGGAGCATATCTTTCGTAGTTGGTTGTGGGTTACGTTCTGTGTCAAAACGTTCTTTGGTCATACACTCACTAACGCGGTCCCATATTTCTGGGTGTCTATCATCAATGGGTAAACATTCCTCACTACAGAACAAGCAATCACGTTTGTACTCAAACACATCATTGTCAGCTACCTTAGTATGAGACCTTGTAGTTGTCCTTACACCCTCATCTTCAGTCTTTCTTTTCTGTGACTTTCTCACTCTCTCAATTTTCTCTTTTGATGTACAAGTACAGTAGCAACCTTTGTGGCAGGCTATGCTTGCCACATCTCCACCAACATCAATAATGTTCTGTAGCTTAGCCTGCAGGTCCCCATCTCCACGGGATTTGGCGCACGAGATGAGCTTCTTGATCCCGATCTCAGTGAATTTCGTTTCTTCTCCACCTCCGTGACACACCGGGAGAAGATACCTTGAGTCAGGTATCATACGTTTCTCTGAAAAGAAGAAGAGGTGAAATTAGAATCAACGGGATCGTTCATCAACTATCGAGTAGGAGTGATCTGCAGTTGACGCAGGGGTCAAAAAGTTTTAAACCCCCCAATAGTCCAAAAATGACATTAAACTTGACCTTTGACCCTGAATTTGATCCCAAACCACACAACTGACCTCAGAAATCGATTCCTCACCTCGAAATTATACGGAAAAAAAATGTATCACACGTGATTGTAGTTTGATTGGTTGAAAAGTTATTTTCCACCTCCGTCCATGGTGGCCATCTTGGATTTATGCAAATTATCGGAGTTTCCCAAGGTTGCCACTCTGGCAACCAAGCTAATTTTTTTCTATAGACCCATTGCTTGTACGAAACCATCAAAAAACAATACACTTCTCGCACCAACAAGTACTCAACCTGGAAACTGGACTAAAAGGAGAAACATGGTATAAAATAAAATTGCACATTTTCAGAGAGCCAGCCATTGCCCGATACACAGCAGAACAACATGGGGCCAACGCAGGCAAGTGGCCCCTGAACATTGTTCAAGTCGATCGCGAAACAGTATTCAGTGACAGTGCGAATATTATAGAATGCTCGAGAAGTGGCATAAGCACTCAAACAAAATGGTTGATAAGGAACAGCTGGCTTGGCAAGCGATTAGCGATTGCCGAGTCATCATATTAAACACACACCTCCCAAAATATCAAATATGTCTGAATTAGCCTAATTAACACTTTTTTTTAGCAGTCGGAACTGCTGCTAAGTTCAAATCTTGAGCTTAGATTTTGTAATTTGGGTTAATTTAAGAGATTCCCGAGGTTATGATGTGTGGAAATGGAATAAAGCCACGAATGTTGGCGTCTCCGGGTGTTTATAAGCATTGCAATATTTACAGTGATTTGTAGGTATGATGATCAGGGATTCGATAATATGAGTGATTAAAGTGAAAAAAAAACCTTATCGTGAAGAAATAATTGTGGCCTGTTCCAAGTCAAGGCATGGTTGAGCAGGCCAAAGAAAATGGGGAATCTACACCCCAGCAAATTAACAGTCGATGCCCCTCGATGGAGAGCGAGGTGGCCGAGAATGCGCCTGATGAAGGATATAAATAAATAAGGCCGTTAATTATCTTCAAAAGGGGTGTTTTAATTAACCCAAACACCCAATCTTCACTCATGCACTCCCTTGGAGTTCCCTTTGTTTGCATGCAAAGTTTCAGGCCACGAGGTTTCATGGCTTTGGAGTTATGGAGGAGACACACAAAGTAACTGACAGACGCACACTGACATTTATTAGTATGAGTGCATGCCCGTAGATGCGTGGCCGTACGTGCAAACCCTTCCCCCTCCCCCCCCCCCACAAAAAAACTCAAACCGAGTGCCAGAAACAACAACCACACAAGCCGTTCCTTCTGTTTCACGTGCCCGTACGTGCGTGGCTGTACGTGCAAAAAAAAAAAAAAATATATATATATATATCCTGGTGTTGGCGCAGTGGTTAGGGCAGCGGCTTGGGATCCAAAAGGTCCTGAGTTCAAGCCCCGTTGGGCCACTGAATTAATACACCAGGGGGTTGACTCAGCCTGTCATCCTTCCGAGTCGGCGAAGTGAGTACCAGTGTACTGGGCCGGTGTATACCCCGGTTAAAATAGGTGTACCATATCCCTGTGTCGTAAGAGGCGACCAGGGTTGCGTCAGGAAGGGCATCCGGCGTAAAATATGTGCCAAATCACTATGCGGATCATACGGATGATCCGCTGTGGCGACCCCTAACGGGAGCAGCCGAAAGAAGAAGATATATATATATATATATATATATATATATATATATATATATATATATATATATATATATATATATATATATATATACATACTTTAAAACCGCTTGCCAGAAACAAACACAGGCCGTTCCTTCGCTCTCGCGTGGCCGTACGTGCGTGTCCTTACATGCATGGCCGTACGTGCGTGGCCGTACATATAAAAAAAACTTTCAAACCGCGTGCCAGAAACAACAACCACACAGGCCGTTCCTTCGCTCTCGCGTGCCCATATGTGCGTGGCCGTACATGCAAAAAAAAAAAAACTTTCAAACAACCACACAGGCCATTCCTTCGCTCTCATAAACGACGACTGAATTGGGGAATTGTGTTTATCTATAAATGCGGATAAGAAATTGAGAAATTATTCTAATACAGTAAGTCATTACTATCCAAAAGTAGTGCGTGCCCGTACGGAATGTTCACATGCATTCCACGAATTATCGCTTGCATTGAAGTAACAACTGCTGTGATACTTACACACAGAGTTAATTAAAATCAAGTTTACCTCCCTGTCTTTGCTTGCCATGACATTCGCTGCCATTTACCATTGGCACTCCTACCCCACGGTAACTAAGGCACCGATCGATCCCCATCGTAACCAGCACGGCACGTGACATCATCGTCGGCCGGCCGTGCACCGGCCTACGCAGCCATGCCCACGCAGCAACGTGTCCTGTGATTGGTAACTAAATGGCGCATCGGCCACGCCTACGCAACACGTGTCCTGTCATTGGTTGGTAAATAAATGGCCATAACTTGGGAATCACTTGTCCCATTAATATCAAATCTTGAAAAGGCACATCCTCAGGTCCCCAGCAATATAGCTGGCAAGTTTCAATTAGATCGGACCAGTGGTTGTTGGGAAACAGCGGTCACAGACGCACACAGACACACACACACACACACACACATTGCTGGAATTATAGATAGATGAAATGAGGTCAATGAGATGACAAATGAAGGGGTTGAATGCAGACTGCAGAGCTATGAGTAAGGAAACCCGTCGCGTTTTTACCGCCAAATTGAGAGGTATTTCGTTGGCAAGCATGTTGAGTGGAGCTGAATTCCTTAACACTTCCAAAGGCCACACCGTTTTGACAATTGGAAACAAAAAGTTGTGCACTTTTTTTGCTAAATTATTTTTGGAACAATTTTTCTTCAATAAAGAAATAATAATAAAAATCGTCTCCATGTGCATTGTACACACCTTTATCTCGTTAGCACCTCTTCATAAACATCGCTGAGGAAACGGCGCTTCTTCTTTGTTTCCTCGTCCAGGGCAAGAATACGGAGGCTTTTAATGGCCAATTATTCAATTAGCGCCAACGTATTTTGCCTTTTCGCAAGGAAAAACACAAAGAGGAGAGGACAGGCGAGGAGACGAGAGGAGAGAAAAAACCCGTAATGGCGAACGCAGCTGAGTTTCTCTTCACCATCGACCACGGCTACGCAGCAACGCTTCCTGTCATTGGTTGATATAAAATGGCCGCAGCAACGATTCCTGTCATTGGTTGGTAAATAAATGGCCATAACTTGGGAAGCATTTGTCCGATTAATTTCAAACCTTGAAAAGGCACATCCTCAGGTCCCCAGCAATATGTCTGGCAAGTTTCAATGAAATCGGACCAGCGGTTGTCGAGAAACAGTGTTCACACACACACACACACACACAGACACACACACACACACACACACACAGACACACACACACACACACACACACACACACACACACACATACACACACACACACACACACATACACACACACACACACACACACACACACACACACACACACACATTGCTGGAATTATAGATAGATGGATTCTTTCTCTCTTCCTAGTACTCTGTAGCCACTGTCAACACAATAAATTTGTTTGAGGAAGTTGTCACAAGGGGATAGAGTAAAACTGACAACGACAGCATTTGTTTGAGTTGTCACAACAGCATTTGTTTTTTATTACTTTGTATGCAGCCTGTGGCTGCAGGTTACATCATTGCTGGGAGCATAGCTGTGCCGCTGATGCAGTGCCCCCTGTTTGCAGTAAGCTCTTACTCATTTTGCAGACCTCGGAAGGGTGACCAGCTGAGTCAACCCAGCTGGTGTTATCTAACGGCACTACAGGGGCTCAAACTGAAGACCTTAAGATCTTAAAGGGACTCCCAAACTATCAGACCACCTCAACGTTAATCTATCCCTTGATACTCTTCAAAATAGATGTGAGATGTGTCTTTTTCTGATTTCCGAATTATCAAGGAGGTAAATTTGCGATTAAAAGTTGAAATCTTCTTTGCCTTCAGATTGGCCATGACGTCGCATCAGGAAGTGGACTGTCATATCAATACTGTTTCCGGGTTACATCGCACAACGATTTAACTCAAACGGCGAATAATTTTAGATTTTCCACAAATATTCTGAGTTGATGCGTCCTTGGTGCTTGTATAATAATACAAACCGAGATAGTTTCATGCTGCACCAATGGCCAAAAGACCCTCAATTTACCAGAAATTGGACTAAGTTTGCTTGAAGTACCGACGTGTGGATCGGGCCTACAAAATGTTCGCTTTTGTGTTCAGAACATTTTACAGAGCACTGTTATGAAACAACAGGGATGGATAGACATTGTGGTTATCCGCCACTTTTGAAAGAAGACGCCATCCCCACGATTAAGCGAAGAAACAGCCATCGCTGGAAACTGTAGTGCCATTTCTACCCAGCTACCAGAACATGCACACGGATGATTTGACTGATGAATCTAACACCTGTTGCCATTGCCTGGCAAAACCTACCTACCTACCATTTGAAAGGAAAAGCAAAACCTACCGAGCTGAAGTGAACATGCGACTAGTATTTTGATCTTTTTAACGCCTCCTTCTTCAATCACCTTCTTTGTTTGCATCTTTTTTGATTGGCAAAAAAAAATTCAATTTTTTCCCCCTTCAAATTAGGTCATGATTAATGGTTTTCAGAAGAAAAAAAATTTCCATATGGGTTCCCCTTTAAGTCCGCCACCTTTATATAACCATTAAGCCAACACCAGGCTTTCCGAGCACCATAATAGCATTGCTAACATTGGAGACTGCCATGTTGTTAAGCGGTGCTGAGCATTCCATTCCGTTAGAGTGCTTGCTTGAGTCATTTGAATCAAACAAGCTGCTTGACAAACGATAGCAAGCTGCTTGCCAACAGAACACACCCCTGAAGTTAAATAATCATCCATAATTTTCAGGAGTTCAAGGTGAAAGAAAAGCTTACCCTCATTCAAGTGATCTTGCTCATTTTCATGGAAATTGTTATTTCATTGTATTTGCTGTGATCTACCTTTCTTCCTGCTTTCTGGCACACAGAATTGTGCATCTTTGCCAAAGGAAAGACGACCAGAAACTTTTGATCCTGAAGCAAATTTCTGTCGAGCAAATGACGAAGGAAGAGAGGCAAGCCGCACAGAATGAATGTCAGGTGCTGAAGCTACTGAACCACCCAAATATTATAGAATATTATGACAATTTCTTGGCTGAAAAAGCCCTCGTTATTGCAATGGAATATGCCCCAGGTGAGGTTTTAATTTTTATTTTTAATCCTCTAATATTTACAGACCATCTCAGTCATTGCTTTATGTTTTAGGTTTTTGCCTTTTCTAATGTTCTAAGTTTACAACATCATTCGATAAGAAGGAATGATTGCATCACTTATGTCCTCACATCGAAGTAGGTTTTATGAAACATTTTCATTGCATCTATTATAAAGTCGCATTGTATTGTATTGACAAACCCGTTGTAGGTGGAACAATGGCAGATTACATACAGAAGCGTGGAAGTTCTCTGTTGGATGAAGAGACAATCATGAACTTTTTTGTGCAAATCGTGCTCGCCCTGCACCATGTCCACACGAATAAAATTCTTCACCGTGACCTCAAAACTCAAAACATTTTACTGGACAAGCACCAGGTCGTGCTCAAAATTGGGGACTTTGGGATCTCAAAAATCCTCAGCAGCAAGAGCAAGGCATATACAGTAAGACGGCTTGGGTTTTTGGTATTGTGTAAACATGCTTCTTGCTTCAAGATCACTGGTTTAAATCTTCATGCCATTTTTCTCTGTATAAGAATCTGTTCTCGAAGAGAGATGTTTGTTTGTCTGTGTGTGTGTCACGATTTTTCTCAGAGATGGCCTAATAGATCTTTTTCAAACTTTCAGAGGTTCATCAGTGAGTGCCAGGGAGTGTTTATAGGCAAAAAAATTTTTTAATCACTTTATGTTTCCTCAGTGTTTGTAGCTACAGTGCCTTCAGAAAGTATTCACACCTCTCGACTTTTTCACATTTTGTTGTGCTACAGCCTGAATTTAAAATGGATTAAATTTAATTTTTTTGTCACCGATATACACAAAATACCCCGTAATAACAAAGTGAAATCATGTTTTTAGAAATTTTGACAAGTTAATGAAAAATGAAAAGCTGAAATGCCTTCATCAATAAGTGTTCTACCCACTGAGTCAATACTTTGTTGAAGTGCCTTTCGTAGTGATTACAGCTTCGAGTCTTCTTGGGTATGCCTGCAGCTTTGCACATCTGGATTTGGGGATTTTCTCCCATTCTTCCTTGCAGATTTGCTCAAGCTCTGTCAAGTTGGATGGGGAGCGTCGGTGAACAGCAGTCTTCAAGTCTTTCCACAGATTCTCAATGGGATTCAAGTCTGGGCTTTGGCTGGGCCACTCAAGGAGTTTCACATTCTTGTTCTGAAGCCATACCAGTGTTGCTTTGGCTGTTTGCTTGGGGTGGTCCTGTTGGAATGTAAATCCTTGCTGCAGTCTAAGGTCTTTTGTACGCTGAAGCAGGTTCTCCTCAAGGATTTGCCTGTATTTGGCTCCATTCATTGTTCCTTCTATCCTTGGAAGTCTTCCAGTTCGTGCTGCTGAAAAGCATCCCCATAGCATGATGCTGCCACCACCATGCTTCATTGTAGGGATGGTGTGAGATGGGTGATGAGCTCTGCTCGGTTTCTGCCAGACATAGCACTTTGCGTTCAGGCCAAAGAGTTCAATTTTCGTCTCTTCAGACCACAGAATCTTTTCCCTCATGCTCTGAGTCTTTTATGGACCATTTTGCAAACTCCTGGAATGCCATCATGTGCCTTTTTCTCAGGAGTGGCTTCCATCTGGCCACTCTCCCATAAAGCCTATATTTGTGAAATGCTGCAGTTTGCAGAGACTGTTGTCCTTTTGGCAGGTTCTCCCATCTCAGCTAAGGAACTCTGTAGTTCTGTCAGAGTGGTCATTGGGTTCTTGGTCACCTCCCTGACACCTTCTTGCCCGGTTGCTCAGTTTGGTCGGATGGCCAACTCTAGGAAGAGTCTGGGTACTTCCATATTCTTTGCATTTCCTCATGATGGAGCTTACTGTGCTCTTGGGAACTTTCAACACAATAGAAATTGTTTTATACCCTTCCTCAGATCGATGCTTCCTCACAATTCTATCTCGGAGTTTTTCGGGCAGTTCCTTGGACTTCATGGCTGCTCTGACATGCACTGTGAACTGTGGGATCTTATATAGAAAGGTGTGTTTCTTTCTAAATCATATCCAATCAATTTAATTGACCACAGGTGGACTCCAATCAAGTTGGAAAGACATCTCAAGGATGATCAAAGGAAATTGGATAACCTGAGGTCAATTTGGAGTGTCGTAGCAAAGGGGTTTATTTATTATTGACACAGGACATTTCAATTTCTCCTTTTTATTAAGTTGTAAAAATTTCTAAAAACATGTTTTCACTTTGTCATGATGGGGTATTTTGTGTAGATCGGTGACAATTTTTTTTTTTAATTCAACTCATTTTAAATTCAGGCTGTAACACAACAAAATGTGAAAAAGTCAAGGGGTGTGAATACTTTCTGAAGGCACTGTGTGTGAAAGGTAATATTAAATGATCCCTGCCACCATTCTTTAGTGAGTGTCGGGAAGTGTTTTGGGCAACCACAAAAAATATAAAAAAACAATCAGATTTCTTCAAAATGCCAACAGGATTAGGACAGCACCGAGCAATGCCGGGTACCTCTGTTAGTCCTGTATGAACCATTCGTCATCTTGAAGGACTGTACGACTTACGAATGACCCGGTGTATTGACTATCTTAGTTTGAGGTCCCATACTTACACAGCCATCACATGAATTAGTAGTTTCAAAAGGATTAGAGAGACTGCTACAGGGAAAGAAGTGATCGATATAAATAGGCCTTATTAGCCTGTCCGGCGCTGCAGAGCATGAGATGGTCGGGTTTTGTATTTGCTTCCATATTTACCTTTATTTACCATAACATGTGCTGCAGGTTTGCAAAAACAACTAGGTCAGGAGGATTGCAGGAGTGAAGATGGTGGTTAGAAGGAGGATGGATATACAGTACTGAGGGAGGAGATTGGTGTGCAGATGAGCTTGACGGGGAGATTGGTGAAATACCGGTTGATATAGACTAGACACTTGGTGCGGATGGGGGAAGAGAGAATGACAAAGAGAGTGGATAGATTGAGGGAGCAAAGTAGGAGGAAAAGAGGTAGACCACAGTTGAGCTGGAAGGATTGTGTGAGGAGGGATATCAGTTAGGTGGGGGTGATTAAAGATTGGAGAGAGTTGGCTGAGTTCAGAGGTAAGTGGAGGAGTATCATGGTCAAGGCATGGCTGAGTTCAGAGGGAAGAAGCTTGGTGCAATTGGACCTCACCCCTTATAAAGGGAAGAAAGAGAAGGAGAAGAAGAAGATGCATTCGTGTTTTTGGCGGTTGTTTTGGGCCTAAATATGTTTTGTGCCCAGGGCCTCACTAAATCTTAATCCTCTAATGCACACACTCCTTGGACAACTTGTTCTCCCAAGATTTAGTATTAGGTCAAGTAAGTTCTATTCATTGGATGCGGCCTTGTCATCCCTTGTAGAATACCAGAGTTGCCATCAATCTTTCCATTCGTCAACTGACTTATCGAGCTCTTCTTTCGATGGTATTTATGCTATATATAGTCTCAGTGGTCAATGTTTGACTTTTTCCTCCTCTGTTTCATTGAATTAACTTTGGATGTTCAGGATCCATGTGAAATTCCTCATCCACTGCTGCTGCTGTGTTTGGGATGTGATTAAGGAATATTCGTCTTCATCCTGTATTACAATTCTGTGCACACATACAACACACAACACGCACGACACACACACACATACACACACTGACACATTGACACACACACACACACACACACACACACACACACACACACACACACACACACTGGCACATTGACACACACACACACACACACATTGACACACACACACACACACTGGCACATTGACACACACACACACACACACACACACTGACACATTGACACACACACACACATTGACACACACACATTGACACACACACACACACTGACACATTGACACACACACACATTGACACACATACACACACACACACACTGACACATTGACACACACACACACACACACTGACACAGACGTTGACGCACATAGACACACTGACACACACACAGACACATTGACACTCACACACACACACACACACATTGACACACACACATACACACACACACTGACACATTGACACACACACACACACACACTAAGACACACACACACACACTAAGACACACACACACACTAAGACACACACACACACACACACACACTGACACATTGACACAACACACACACACACACACACACACACACACACACACACACACACACACACACACACACACACACGTTTTCACAGCATTTACTTGCAGTTTTTAAAATGCCATGATGATCTTACAAAGGGACCTAATATTAACAAGTAACTGCTTATCTTTCGGTTCCCCCACAACATTAATTGTATAGTATAAGCACTCATTACTACCTCCACCACTGAAGGTGGACAGAGCTTATGTATTCACCCCTGTTTGTCTGTTTGTGAACATGATGTTTCAAGAAGTTATGGCTGAAGTTGGACGAAATTTGGTGGACAGGTTGCGTGTGAGACAAGGACAATTTGATCAGATTTTGATGAAGATCCAGATCCGATAATTTTTTTAAGTGATTCTTCACCATTGAGAGGCAAACAGGGACAAAACGATACACTGTATAGGACGATATCTCAAAAAGTTCTCGATGGGTTTTGACAAAACTTGGTGGACGAGTTGGGTATGTGACAAGAACAAGCTGATTTGATTTTGATGAAGGGCCAGATGCAGATCTGGCCTATGAGTGGAATACAAAACGTAAAACTGTTCAGCCTGGGGGAAGTATGTGCTCCATCGAGTGCTGTTGTAGTTAATGTTTATTTCTTGATAAATTAAATGCTTCATTTATATGAGCTTGATTGCTTTGACTGTATTTGTATTACATGTATATTATTGTATTGTACATGCATTTCATGTATATTATTGTATTGAAGAAATACTTGGAAATGATGTGGCCCCAAAGCCCTGACGCAAAGTATCACTTCACGAATGTCTGTTGAGAGGGCACAGCAGTTGGAAATGGAAAGGTTTTACCTTTTTCGGCTCTTTGCATCCTCTGGGTCAAGTCAGTATGGAATTGTAAGTTTGATCTCCTGTTGCCACACTCACTCACCTCTAACTTTGCTAATGTAAATTCCAAACTTGTGTCCAGGTTGTTGGAACACCATGCTACATATCTCCAGAATTGTGTGAAGGAAAACCATATAATCAAAAGAGTGATGTTTGGGCTCTGGGTTGTGTCCTCTATGAACTTTGTAGCTTAAAAAGAGCCTTTGAAGCAGAAGTAAGTATAATGATGACTTTTGTGATTATTTTTATTTCCATTGTGTTTGAATGATTAGAATAATATTGCATATATATATATATATATATATATATATATATATATATATATATATATATATATATATATATATATATATATATATATATATATATATATATATATATATACCTGGTGTTGGCTTAGTGGTTAGGGTGGTGGCTTGGGATCCCAGGGTCCTGAGTTCAAGCCCCGTTGGCTGCTGAATTAACACCAGGGGGTTGACTCAGCCTGTCATCCTTCCGAGGTCGTCGAAATGAGTACCAGTGTACTGGTCCTGGTGTATGCCCCGGTTAGAATAGGTGTACCATATCCCTGTGTGTCGTAAGAGGCGACCAGGGTTGGCGTCAGGAAGGGCATCCGGCCATAAAACATTGCCTCAAGAAAAAGCCCAACCCCTGCACAGCAGGGAAAAATGGCTGTAAAAACGGTCATATATATATATATATATATATATATATATATATATATATATATATATATATATATATATATATATATATATATATATATATTACTTTTTAATGTTGTTATGGATGTCTGCTAGCTGTAATTAGAATTACATACTGTCATGAATTAAATGTTGTTTTATAATATCACGAGCAGATTTACCCAGCATTGCGTGGGAAGAGAAACGTGAATAAGCAACACTTTGTATCCAATCACAATGATTGATTAATTGATTGGCTGATTGGAGCTCTGTTTCAATTTCCATATTCGTCCGTCCCTGAATACCTCTGAAGAAGAAGACGTCTGAATACAAACGGCTTTGCATTTTGAATGCGGACGGGCTTTCCATTTTGCATTTTATTTTCATCTTACTCTTCATGTGTTATTGTATATCATTCGCAATTCAGCATCAAAAAGGCTGTGATTAAATCCCATTAACAATATCCCCCTCCTCGCTCCTTACACCACCTAATTATATTTTTTCGGAAAGCATATGCGGACAGGCTTTGGTAGGATGGGACAAGCGGTGCTGTCTAGTTTTATATAAACCCAAATCGGCATCACCTCAACTCACCGCTTTAAACCACTTACCCCCCGCCTCTGCCCCATCGGCTCTCCTGCCCCCTTCTCAGTTCACAGAGCTCTCCTGTCCCAGGCAGGCAAAACTCTACTGCCTTGGTATGTAATAGTGTGGATAAATTTACCGATGCAATGGCGTTTGAACAGTAAGAGCGAATATTCACTGAGGGCTTGCCATTGGGGAGTTGGTGAGGGGGGAAGGGAAGGAGGACAAATTTACCTGTGCGAAGAGTGCTTTAACTTCATCGTTGCCCAGGTAAAATGGAAATTGTAATACCCTCTGCCACCACCACCAGGTGGTGCTACATGGTACACATTTACATCGACAATTTGCACCCCTGCCCCAACCCCACACCCCCGCATGAGACTGCGGCCACATAGCCTATGTTACCCCCCCTCCCCCACACACATACATACATACATACATACATACATACATACATACATACATACATACATACATACACACATAAAGTTGTATTTGTACCCCAAGTTTGGAGTTTGTAACTTCAATGACGTGGCTGTGCATAGAACACTTACAAACAAAGAGAGAGAGGTTTTTGTCTTTTATAGGTATACATAGATAAATATAAGGTAAATATAATGAATCTAGTATGATGATTAACTGGATTAGTGATAGAAAACAGAGTGGTTTTGAGTGAGATGTACAGCTGGGAGGATGCAAGTAATTGGGTACCTTTGGGATCAGTACTTGGACCATTATTATTCATAATTGACATCAATGATTGTGACATTGGGGTTAAGAGTCAGCTTTATAAATTTGCAGATGAAATAAATCTTGGAGGTAAGGTAGATAGCAGAGAGGATGGTGATTAGATTCAGGAAAGTTGAGATGCTTTAATGGATTGTGCAAAAGATTGGCAGATGCAGGTTAACATAAAGAAATGTAAGGTGCTGGGGACAGGTAGGAATAATGAAAATAAGGATTACATGATGGAAGGGGCAATATTAGAGCGTGCCACACAGGAGAAGGATCTGGGGTTGGTATTAGATATGGTGGAGAGGGGGGTGGGGGGAGGGAGTGGTTGAGCAACTACAGGTAAAGCTAATAGGGTTTTAGGTTGTATTCATAGGGGATAAATTATAAATCAAAGGAGGTAGTATTAACTCTGTACAGGAATTTAGTGAGGCCTCATCTAGAATATTTTGTACAGTTATTGTCATCACAACTGAGGAGGGATATAGCTGTTACAGAGAGGGTACAGCATAGAGCTAGACTAAGCAGTTGAAGGAGACAGGGCTTTCTTTATACATTGGAAAGGAGGAGATTGCGAGGAATTTGATTGAGATGTTTAAGATGATGAAGGACGTGGACTAGATAAGTGCAGTGGAGTTTTTCTGCAGAGTGGACAGTGTTAGGATGAGGGGCCATAGCTTGAGGGTAAAGAAGATGAGAGTTAGGATAGTTTTAAGGCATGGGTCTTTCAGACAGAGTTGTTATAATGCATCAAATGGTCTCCCAGGAAAGGTAGTGGCAGTGGAAGTGGTGGATACGTTTAAGTGGGAATTAGATTGGTACCTGGATGCATTGGGGATAGAAGGGTATGGGGATATTGGCAGGACTTGTCATTAACTTGTATTTGGATGGGTGATGGATACTGGGGTGGTGCAGCACAGGCATGATTGGCTTCCTCTTGTGCCAAATTTCCTTGCGTATCCTTTTGTGTATTTTTTGCTTCCTCTTTGTAGAACCTTCCAGCTCTAGTGTTGAAGATCATGAGAGGAAACTTTGCTTCGATCTCTGACCGTTACAGCGATGCACTGAGAAGTCTCATCGTAGATATGCTAAACCTCGATCCGAGTAAGAGGCCAAATCTTGGGGAGATTCTTGCTCGGCCCATCTGCATGAAAACTCTGCTCCATCTTTACACAACAATTGGCAGCTTTTCCATTCGGTATTGTATCATTCTTCGACATCAAGCGATTTATTTATTTCAGAGTGCAAGATAAATTAAGCTAAAAACAAATATTTTGTTTCACAAAATGAGTAAAACCTTAACCCATATGGTTTTAATTTAATGAAATGACTGCATTGTGAATGTACAGGTCTGAGAGGCCTATGCACACGTTTCCGAAAGCTTTCCAGCAAAGTGCCCATGGAACGTTTCGAGTATCATCCACATGTAAGGATATTTTATTTTATTGTATTTTCTGCTTTTTGTTTTTCTGTTCCCCATCATATTCTCCTCTCCATATGGGTGTGTTTGCCTCATCCTCAGCTGTCTAACTCTTCCATGAGCCATGGTCTCTGATTTTTTTTTTTTAAGATTTATTTACCTATCCCAAAAAACCTTTCAACCATATGTCGTGGTTCAAGCGTCTGCTTCGAGTCTGGGAGGTCAGCAGTTTGATTCTGACCATGGCTGATTCATTCCGAAGACTTAAAAAAAAATGGAATGTGCTGCTTTAATTTGCTTGACACTGAGCATTTGCAAGACAGAGCGTAGACAAACCCCATAAGTTGACATCCATAGGGGGGAGGAAATTGCTTTTGAATTGCCATGCAAATTGCAGATTAAAGCAATATCATAAATGAAGATGTCACTGGTACCGGGAGACCTAATGTCTTCAAGCTCCTGATAGGTGGCTTCATCTTTGGAAAAGTAGAACTCTTGGGCAGATTATCCGAATATATCTCTTCACTTTCCTTCAAGTTTCAATACAACACGGTTAAGTTTACACTGTAACTGCACCTATGAGTATGAGGTTCATGAATGCATGACCCTGAACTTCATGTAATCGTTTTTTAATACAAGGTTCTTTATCAGGTAACTAATTTTTATGCTTTGTATTAATCTCAGCCTTTCTAGAGCAAAGCATCTTGAGCCCTCTCCTTTCTGTGGTCTACATGTGGGGTGGGGATATTTTGAGTCCCCTCAAGCTGCCTGTTCCAAATGCAGATATCGTACAGGTTGCTCTGGGTCGCACGCAAAGGACAGGTATTACAAAAGCTGGGAAACTCATCGGCTGGGAGGTAAGTTTTTCTAAATCCCTTTTAATATTGTGAGCCATTTATTAACTGTGCTGTAATTTTCCCTTAATACTGCCACCATGTGCATCCGTGCATGCGTGTGAGTTCCACCCAATGATTGTACAGTTTACTGAACTCCACCCACATTCTCTACAATATGACCACCAATTTAGGAACCCTTTCGAATTACCCTTCAGAACTTTAGATTTTACCCTTTAGAACACTTTAGAACCCTTTCCCTCAAGCATCACTTTTACTGCAGAGGTTACGCAGATCCTTGCTATTATTACCCTCACCGAAGGAGAGAGGGTGTTACATTTGGGTCCGTTTGTTACTTGGCAAAAAGAAAATGTTTTGACAAGTATGTTGATCGCCTCTGTTTTTTTTGTTTTTTTGTTTGTTTGTTTTTTTGTTTTGTATACCTTGTCGAGACTCGTAAGAGAGCTAACACACAACGCACAGCAAAAGGGGCATGAGATAAGAGGGGTGGGAGTGGGAAAGACAAAACAGTGGGGGAACAGAGACATTAGGAGATCTGTGGAAGGGAGAGGGATGGGGAGGGGAACACGGGGTATACGAGATGGACATTACAGGGACTTTCAGGAAGGAAAGCAGGGAATTTGAAGGAGGTGGGTTTGGAGTGGATTAACGGGGGTAGAAAAGATGGAGGATTTGGATGGGGGGTGATAAGAGGTGGTGGTGAACAGCTGTTTTGAAGGCCTGGAGGGAATAATGGGATTGAACAGAGTGAGGGAGTTTATTCCAAAGGTGGGGAAAAAGAGGAATGAAAGAGTGAAGGTGAGCAGTGATTCGTGATTTTGGTAGTTTTACCAGAAGTTTGTTTGTTTGTTTGTGTGTTTGTTTGTCTGTCCACTCACCGCCCAAACCGTTCAACTGATCGTTCTAAAACTTTCAGAGATTAATGTCGCCGACCCAGCGACGGCCCGCATTGAAGTTTCCTAAAATTCAGTCGACCGAAAAGGTCTACATCGGCCAATTTGAGCCAAATTTTCTAAAATCCTCAAATTTCATACAATTGACTTGAAATTTGAACAATATTTGCATATCAGGAAAGTCAATTCAACCGCACATTACTTTTGAGGTTATAATAGGTTAAAAGGTCAACATAGGCCATAAGGTCAACCCAAAATAGGCCACATTTTAAAGTTGTTTCTAAAATTGTCAATTTTCATCAGATTGACTTGAAATTTTAAGATCATTTTCATGTCAGCTCGCTGAATTCAAGCACCTATTAATTTTAATATCAACATAGATGGAAAGGCCAATTTGGGCCAGATTGGGCCAAATTTTCTAAAATCCTCAATTTTCATCTGATTGACTTGAAATTTGAAGACCATTTGCATATGAGGTTGCTGAACTCAACTACCTTTTAATTTTGAGGTCAACATTGAGCAAAAGGTCAACATAGGCCAAATTTTTAAAATCCTCAATTGTCTTGCTCCCAAATGCTCCCCAAGTCTTAGCTGTACAAGTTTGTTCAGGAATAATTGATAGGTCACATGGTTTGGCAGCCATATTGGATTAAAGAAAAATATTAAATAATGTTTTCTCTGGAACCATTTAATCTCTAGACATGAGACTACATTTATCATCTAGTGGTGATGGGGAATGCATATTTTAAATTTCAAGTTGATCAGACACATGGTCTGTCAGCCAAAATTATTTAATTTTTTGACATGGCTTCTCTTTTTGTTTTTTTGATTTTTTTTGTCTTTTGAATAAAGCTCACTTGGCTGTGCCTGAATGGGTTTGAAGGTAGAAAAGTAGCAGATGAAATGTGAATCCTATCCAGGTTCCTCCTGATGACTTCATCTTTGCTTTTTTTTACTTGCTTGGGGTCTTTCTGATGACTCCAATATAGGACTGTACCTATTTGGTCTTCCATTTGATTTGAATTGAATTAATTTTCATTCCATTCTAAATTTAATTTAATAATAAAAAACAACAACATCATGGGTCAGGGTCAGGTGTCCAATCAAAGTGGGTTGCATTTTCCTCTTGGTACCCAGTCATCACTGCCAGTAGTTATAAAGTGGCAGTTCTAAGATGTCTCTTATTAATTACACCACACAAAATACACCACACAAAACTACACAAACATCACACAAAACAAGTCCTGGCGAGGGGCTGCAATCTCGGATTGCTCTTTTTCTTGTTGTTGTGTGATGTACTTTTGGACTGTTACAGAATTGATGAGAATATTTCTGGAGCAGTATCTCTTTATTATGATTCTGCAGAAATTTAATTTGTCATCCGAGAGAGATTCATGAAGATTAAATCAATTTGTTTTTCCAAAAAGCATCTGGCGGAACCCCACATTGTTTTCTTGTCCTAGCAATCTCCACCAGGCATGGATCACTGTTTGCTTCCTGGTACTGTGGATTCATCAGAGCAGCAGTTCTCCTTCCATTTTTTGGATGGTTTGTCTGGAGTAACGATGAAGCAGATTGCTTGTGGTGACCTCTTTACTGTGTGCCTCACTGGTAAGTTATAATATAGATTTTATTTTTGAGCATTCACACCTCATAATACTGACCTGTTTTTAGTGTGATAGCTTTTCCTAATCGATAAGTTATAGTTTTGCATGCACATTGGCAGATAGAGGAATCATCATGACATATGGAAGTGGGAGTAGCGGTTGTCTCGGTCATGGCAACTACAAAGATGTTAATAAGGTAGGATATACTGTGCTTATTGGGGTTTCCTTTTTCTGAGTATCTTGTTACATCATTGAATACCATGTACACTATCTGACAATGCTTTGAGCCAATGGGCAAATGTCTTTACTAACCCAATAGCCTGTTATGTCAAAGTTTCTGTGCCTCATAGCTTAACCTGTATCATTTCGATTTTTTTCAAGAAAGATATGCCACTCAAGTTTAATGCTTTTGTATTTATACTGTGAAGGTTTTCACTTCCAAAAATACAAATTACAGTATATTTAAAAGCCATAATTGTCTTATTTAAGTAAAAGTGACTTTAATTTTATGCTGCATTCCCATCTGATTGGGTATTCTGTGCCTCTCGTATATTCTTCTTGTTGCTCACTGCCACTGGGCCTGAATGTTTTGAGTTTACGTTTGTGTTACTCTACCTTCATTTTTTAAATTTTAACAATGCGACTTTTACTATATTAGAAATCCGTTTCCTTCCTGCCCAGTAGGTGTGTGTGATTAATGACCGACAGGTCCTGCTGCTATCCTGTTCATCTGTTTGTGTTTGTGGTGTGGCTTTGCCGGACAGGTCCTTCTCCCATCTTGTTCATCCATTGGTGTATGTGGTGTGACTTTTATAGGTGTACGTGGCTTTGCCGGACAGGTCCTGCTCCCATCCTGTTTATCCGTTGGTGTTTGTAGTGTGACTTTTACCGCATCTTTGCAGGGTGTGTCCTGCTTTTCTCCCACCTGTGCTTTCTCCTTCAGACTTCCACCTCCCCCTCCTCACTTTGACTGCATCAGGATTTGCTTTAACGATTATGGAGGATGATTTTTTTTTCATGTATTTATGGTTGAGGATGCAGATGGAAATGTGCTGACAAGCGAGGAGAGTGTGTTGAGAAGGTGGATGGAGTACTTTGTTTAGCTAATGAATGAAGAAAATGAGAGAGAGAGAGAGAGAGAGAGAGAGAGAGAGAGAGAGAGAGAGAGAGAGAGAGAGAGAGAGAGAGAGAGAGAGAGAGAGAGAGAGAGAGAGAGAGAGAGAGAGAGAGAGAGAGAGAGAGAGAATCAGGAAGTGGGGTGGATCAGTAAGGATGAAGTGAGGACAGCTATGAAGAGGATGAAGAGTGGAAAGGCGGTTGGCCCAGATGATATATCAGTGGAGGCATGGAAATGTTTAGGAGAGATGGCAGTGGAGTTTTCACCAGATTGTTTAATAAAATCTTGGAAAGTGAGAGGATGCCTGAGGAGTGGAGATTAAGTGTACTGGTACCGATTTTTAAGAATAAGGGTGATGTGCAGAGCTGTGGTAATTACAGAGTTATAAAGTTGATAAGCCACACCATGAAGTTATGGGAAAGAGTAGTGGAAGTTAGGTTGAGAGGAGAGGTGATGATTTGTGAGCAGCAATATGGTTTTATGTCAGGAAAGAGCACTACAGATGCGATGTTTGCTTTGAGAGTGTTGATGGAGAAGTAGAGGGAAGGCCAGAAGGAGTTGCATTGTGTGTTTGTGGATTTAGAGAAAGCTTAGGACAGGGTGCCAAGAGAGGAGTTGTGGTATTGTATGAGGAAGTCGGGAGTGGTAGAGAAGTATGTGAGGGTGGTGCAGGATATGTATGAGGACAGTGTGACAGCGGTGAGGTGTGCGGTAGGAATGACAGACCGGTTTAAGGTAGAGGTGGGATTGCATCAAGGATCGACTCTGAGCCCTTTCCTGTTTGCAATGGTGATGGACAGGTTGACGGACGAGATCAGACAGGAGTCTCCATGGACTATGATGTTCACGGATGACATCATGATCTGTAGTGAGCAGGCTGAGGCGAGCCTCGAAAGGTGGAGGTACGCACTGGAGAGAAGGGGAATGAAAGTCAGTAGGAGTAAGACGGAGTACATGTGCGTAAATGAGAGGGAGGGTGGTGGAATGGTGCGGTTGCAAGGAGTTGAGGTGGTGAAGGTGGATGGGTTTAAATACTTGAGATCAACTGTCTAAAGTAACGGAGAGTGTGGTAGAGAAGTGAAGAAGAGAGTGCAGGCAGGATGGAGTGGGTGGAGAAGAGTTTCAGGAGAGATTTGGGATAGAAGAGTGTCTGCAAGCGTGAAAGAGAAAGTATACAAGACGGTAGTGAGACCAGCTATGTTGTATGGTTTGGAGGTGATGGCGCTGACAAAAAGACAGGAAGCGGAGCTGGAGGTGACAGAGTTAAAGATGCTGCGATTCTCGTTGGGAGTGACGAGGATGGACAGGATTAGAAATGAGTATATTAGAGGGACAGCGCAGGTAGGATTGTTTGGAGACAAAACGAGAGAGGCGACATTGAGATGGTTTGGACATGTGCACAGGAGGGATGCGGGGTATATCGGGAGAAGGATGCTGAGGATGGAGCCGCCAGGTAGGAGGAGAAGAGGAAGGCCAAAGAGGAGGTTTATGGATGTGGTGAGAGTGGACATGCGGGTGGTTGGTGTGACAATGGAAGATGTGGAGGACAGAACGAAATGGAGATGGATGATCCACTGTGGCGACCCCTAATGGGAGAAGCCAAAAAAGAAGAAGAAGAAGTGTGTAACGTGGTGGGCCTGCAGGGCAAAAAGCAGAAGGTGCAGAGGGTTGCATTTGAAGTAGAACAGGAGAGCAAAGCAAGCAAGAGAGAGAGAGAGAGAGAGAGAGAGAGAGAGAGAGAGAGAGAGAGAGAGAGAGAGAGAGAGAGAGAGAGAGAGAGAGAGAGAGAGAGAGAGAGAGAGAGAGAGAGAGAGAGAGAGAGAGAGAGAGAGAGAGAGAGAGAGAGAGAGAGAGAGAGAGAGAGAGAGAGAGAGAGAGAGAGATAGAGAGAGAGAGAGAGAGAGAGAGAGAGAGAGAGAGAGAGAGAGAGAGAGAGAGAGAGACACAGAGACACACAGAGAGACAGAGACAAAATGATTTCTATACTTCTGCCTGCTCAGGCTTTTCGAATTTGGTCTTAGAATCTTTGATTCCACTGTTTCTAGAATGCAAGGTGAAATGAAGCAGCACAAGCCCACGGATCATATCCCAACCACATCAGAATTGCGAAAGAATGCCTCGTATCTGATGACATCAAAGAAAGGATGAGCCTTGTGGAGAATCTCAAACCAGCAATCCAACCCTGCACATCAGCTTGCACATATGTTTGGGCCTTGACAAGTCATGGGCCAACGTAACACATTTGTAGCCCTTATGTTTTGTGTAATACTTCAAGTGTCCATTATAATTGGCATTGTGTTGTTTGTTTCAGCCCAAAATGCTGGAAGCTTTGCTTGGGTATGAAGTTGTTTCGTTGTCATGTGGAGTGTCACATGTCATGGCCATCACCAATGAACGAGAAGTATATTCATGGGGAAGAGGAGACAATGGTATTATAGCATTATTCTACTGATTCTGTTTTCTTTCAATTCTAATTCTCCAATGGTTATTTGTCATATATTTGTCATTTGCTCTGTCATTTGACTGCCATGCATGAACTCCTTTCCTTTTCACTGTGAGCTGATTTTATGTGTTAATAATGAAACTCTCATTGAGTATCAACAATACTTATTACTCAGTAAGATATTGTTACAAATTCGCGCCCACCGGCGTGCGATCGGCCACGTAACTCGAATCGCGACACGTCGCCCACCGGAACGGACAATTCAGTCGTGACCCTCTCGGAACAACGCCGGGAGCTAGTCACGGGTGAGGGTTTAACCTCACCACAACTCAGTCCGCATTCTACCCGCGCGAAATAGGGTCCGATCGCCGAATGGTCGATTTACCTAAGTACTCGAGCGGATAGCGTACCGAGCAGTTGTACCACACCACAGGTCGACTCCGGACACGAACCGCTTATGCGGCTCGTTCCGTACTACAGGGATAACCGAGCGGAGTTATTATAGACCTTGACGGTTCAGATTAGTTACCGGGTGTTTTAAACCCACTACCAATCCCTTACGTGATGCAAGATGGAGATTTCAATAAGGGAAAAGACGAAGCGAAACGGGAAAACAGTTCAACAAGCAAGCACTTTATTACACACACACAAGCCAGTATATACAGCCATACAGTCAAAAGGAAGCAGAGAAAGAGTTAAAACCGAATATAATTATTACAACACTTAAACAGTTCTACTTTACAAGACTGGCGCCACACACACACATTTACACAAAACCCCAAAATAAATGGAAGTCGCGACTTCCCTGAGCGCGTCGAGTCCTTGGCGACCGTAACTCCGAGTCCCTCCTGCGTGGTCCGCGAGCTCGTGCCGCGTGTCGCTCATGTGGTCCGCTCGACAGCTCAGACGAACGAACAGAACCTCCGACCAGGGACGATCACCACAACTCTCCACAATTCCCCTTCAGGGACAAGGGAACAGGAAAGGGAACGACGTTCTCGTCGACCTTCACGTCCACGCTTTTTGTCAATCGCTTGCACGAACCAGGAGCTTCCCGCTTCCAACCGGGACAAGGGAACAACCAACCAACAACGACTCTTCACGCCCACCCTTTTTGTAGGGGCCGGCTCCACCCTTCACTCCACCCCGCGCCCCGCCCTGTTCTTGGCTCCTCCTTCCTTCGAGACGCTTCCAGAAAGCCCTCGAAGGGGGGTGTGCCCCCACTCCGACCGCCTCACGCCGTGCATCCACCAATCGGGAGCGAGCTGCTGCACCCCTCCCCTTCACACCAAGCGTGGTGGGGGGGATTCAGGCAGAAGCATCAGGCGGGGAAATTAGGCGGGAAAACCCCACAGCCGTTGTTGGTTTTTGTTCTTGCATGCGCCCGCTCGGTGCTCGTTGAATGGCGAGTGGCGAAGATGTGGTAGCGTAGTTGTGGAAGGTGGCGTCGTGTAGTGAATGGCGTGATCGTTGAGATCTTGGTTGTGGCGATGTTCGTTGTTGTTCTTGCACCAAATTAACAATAGCCAAAGAAAAACGGCTTACTGAAGCGTCGCAGCCCGAATGGATCACATATATTCCCTCTGTACAACGGGTTTGGGCTAACTACACATGAACTTACCGATATATCTCACCTGAGGACCCTTTATGGTGTATTGCGAATTTCCACAACCATAACAATATGAATACCTCTCCAAAACCTCTCTTTTAAATGTACCACTTTTGCAGCAGATCAATTTTTCCTTCAATTATTTTTAAATTACAAAAGACAAAGTGCATATAAAAGCAACTTCTATATAAATAAAAGTTTGGTGCCTGTCCCTTTAGCTGTCTGGTTTCTCATCCCCCCCCCCTCACCTCTTTGCACATCATCGCTAAACTTTGTCGACATAATCAATAATGTGTTACAAATCTGCCGACGGCATTTAATTTACTTCCAACTCCTCAATCTATCCAATAGTTCTTCCATGCTATTAATTCGCAAACCATTCTATCACTTGTCATTGACAGGTATGGATAAAATCCATGAGTCTATAATAATAAGTGTGTGTGTGTGTGTGTGTGTGTGTGTGTGTGTGTGTGTGTGTGTGTGTGTGTGTGTTTGTGTGTGTGTGTGTGTGAATGTGTCTCCTCCATAACTCCCAAACCATGAAACCTCGTGGCCCAAAACTTTGCATGCATCCCAAGAGAACTCCAAGGGGGTGCATGAATCAAAATTGGGTGTTTGGGTTAATTTCAACACCCATTTTGAAGATAAAATTTACAGCCTTATTTAATTATCCTTTATCAAGGCTGCATCCTTGGTCAGCCTGCTCTCCCTCGCTGGGTTCTTAATTTGCTAAATTATTTTTTGGCCTGCTCAACAATGCCTTGACTTGGAACAGAACGCAACGGTTTCTTAATGATAAAGCGCTCAAAAATGTTTTTTTTTCACTTTCCTAACTAATATCATTGAATGTCTCATCTTCATACCTACGGATCGCTTATAAACGCCCGGAGATGCCAGTGTTTGTGGCTTTATTTCATTTCCGCAAATGCGATAAGCTCTAGAATTTCTTAACCTGAGCCAAATTTCAAAATTTAAACTGTGGAATTGAGCTTTGCAGCAGTTTAACACTAAGTGTAGCACCGCTTAAAAAAAAAAGTGTTAATTTGTCGAATTCAGATATTGTTTGACATTCTGAGCGTCTCCAAATGGTGTTCTAACCGATTGCAAGTCGCTTGCCAAGCCAGCCGTTCCTTATAAACCATTTCGTTGGAATGCTTGCTTGAATGCGTAAGCTATTTGGTAAGTGTTCTCCAAGCTGCTTAGTTGTTCATTTCAAAGCCGTGGGGATACATAGCAAAAGTACCCACACTGTCAATCTCAACACAGCGACCAATTGTGTTGGGCCCTGCGGTGCCTCGGGCAGTTGCTTGCCCTCTGAAATATTGTACAATTTTATTTTTAGATGACTGCTTTGTTTAACCTTTTTGTGTGATCTGCTTTCATTTTCTGCCCATCACTTCGACATAGATACATATAAAAAATAACGTCCTTACACCTCGTGTTTGGAGTTCCGCCATGTTGGTTCGAGCTGTGAAAAAATAGACTGACATTTTGTATTCTCGGTGGCTTGATATATTTTTGAATTGAATTTCATTAATTTTTTTACACTTGAATACCTCTTTCAAAGAACTCTGTTGAAAGGTAAATCTTTGTTTGATGTTTTTATGTACTTTATGCATGTGTACATTTATGCGTGTGTGCATGTATATATTACCACAAGAGAACTTGGAACAGGCCCCAGTGCCTCGCTCATACGGAAGATATATGGGTGCATACTCTGGAGTGAGTGTGTGTGTGTGTGTGTGTGTGTGTGTGTGTGTGTGTGTGTGTGTGTGTGTGTGTGTGTGTGTGTGTGTGTGTGTGTGTGTGTGTGTGTGTGTGTGTGTGTGTGTGTGTGTGTGATCATTAAGCATAAAATATCATTCTCTTTTTCTGACTCCCCCTCCTCTACTCACCTTTCTCTCTTTTCTCCCACCCCCCCCCATGTTCTCTCTGTCCCTTCTCCCCTCCCTCTTCACTCCCCTCCCACCTCTCTCTCCCCTTGCATCCTCCCTCTTCACTCTCTCCTCCCCCCTCTCTGTCCCACCCCTCTCCTTTCCTCTCTCTCCCAATTCTCTCCCACCCTCTCCCACTTCTTTCCCTCTCTCTCCCATCTAGTCAGGTGGCATTTGTTCATATAATGGCACTACTTCGTTTTTTTTTGCCAACTCCAGTTTCTTTACATATTTATAAGGTTTAGGTGTAAATAAATGGAATTCAACTTGTTGTCAAGTTTCTATGTAATTTTTTCTTGAAATGCCAATGTTTTAAACTTTTGCATAATATCGGGTGCAATAATATGGGAAACTACATGTGTTAGATACATTGCAAACTATATTTTTGCCATAATATTAATTTTTTTACACAATTTTTATTTAATAAACCAAATTTAATGCCACTGTGCCCATTTCATTATTTTAAAAGCTAAACAAATGCATAACTATTTAAATTGTATGTATCATAATACTACCGAAATCTTATCTCTCTTTCCAGATTCAAGACAACTGGTGAGCTGTAGGTACATCTGTTGACAGCTTGATCATATCAACTTTGAAAAAATGGATGAATGCATCATTTGCAAAGAGTCAGGTGGTGGTCCCTATTCAGTTGCAAGTCAAAAGTCCTTAGAGACCAAACAATCCTTTTGTGAAGACTAGACTAAAATCGGACAGAATTTTGATATTCTAAACCGAGTGAGAGATCTGATATTTTCTGATGACACCAAACACATCTACCATAGAAAGTGTTACCAGTCTCTGTGCCATAAAGGTAATCTGGCACGAGCTCAAAAGAAATACGAGGATGACATAGTATCAGCTGCGGAAAATAAGAAACGCGGGAGAACAAGCATTGAGTCTTCTTCATCTAAAACGAGAAAAACATTTGATCAGGAGCTTTGCATATTTTGCCAAAGCAATGAAAATAGTGCAGTGCATAGTGTTTCCTCCAGTGACATGGGGAAAATTTTTTTTGCCAATCAAGGAGTTCACTTAAAGCGAGGAAGTTGCTACTACACTTGCTTATCTTTACAATGAAAAAGATGCTTTTGCTCAAAATATGAAATATCATATTAATTGCTTGAGAAATGAAACAAGAGCTATGGGCTCATCCACATCTACTACTGACAGCTGTCAATATTTTATCAAGGCAGTGTGTGATATAGAAATAACACAAATTGTAGAGTTTATGATTAAAGATGATAGTGAATCAGAATTTCCTAGCTTTGACATGAATTCTGTAGAGGACACATATAAACTCCTTCTTGAAGAACAAGGTGTGACAACACACTCTAAAACATCTTACAAGAAACATATCAAGAATATCTTGCTGGAAAAAGTACCAGGAATACACTTTGCAAAGTGTGGACTGAAGCCAGAAAAATTTTTCTCAACACTGACCAAGGAAAAGTTAATGACGCAAATGCATGAAAACGTCGGAGGAGATGAGATGGAAACAGTGTTCAAGGCATCTCAGATTATTCGCAGGTAAATCACAGAAATGGATGACTGGCATTTTACTGGATCATTTCTTGACTTCAATACGCCTATGAAGCTACAACAATTTCTGAAATGGGTGATCAGTGGGCCTCATACGAATCTCAATGTAACTCGAGAGATTGAAATAGAAAAATCCTCGAGAAATCTTGCTCATCATATTATATCGTCATTTAGGTCAAAGCGACAAGTGAAATACAAAGCAAAAGCCGATAGCAAATTTCAAAAAGTGAAGACAACCCCACTTTCAGTTGGTCTTGCTCTGACTTCATATCAGGCTAATAGGTCCACATCTGATGTAGAGACACTGAATAACCCGCAAGTTGCTGTTACCTACGATGAGGTTGAGCGGACAACAACAAGAATGGCAGCAGCCATCATGGATGACATTAACACCAACACGCAAGGTGTACATATTCCTCCATTTGTAAAGCAGGGAATCAGACCACTGTTTGCAATTGATAACATTGACCTGCGAAGTGATGCAGGTTCGTTTCATGGTGCTGATTTGTTGATTGCCCAGAGATCAGAGGATGGTGCTCCTCTCATTACAAATGACCTCAAACTTGACTTGACAAGTCAAGACAAAGCCCTGAAAAACACATTAGATATGCCATATATGAACTGTGATAAGCCAGTAAGTCCGAGTGTGTCTCATTAAGTAACCTACATGTTATACACCCTGAAACAGGTATCTACTGACTACACACAGTGTGACACTATTTGGTTATTTATGTGTAGCTCTCTGGTGGCACAGATAGTGGATAAACGTAAAGATGCAGATTCTTGAACTGAAGTTGGATCTCGCCTCAATGAATCAGTGGAATTCAATCAAGGAATTGTGGTCTCGTCAGACGAGTACGTCAGATCAACCCCAGGTGAAATATCTGTGTCACAACATGTTTACAGCAGCCAGGTCTACTTCAAGTGAACCCCAGATTTCCTCCAAAGATAGTAGCACGAGCAATAGTGCATGTAGAACACTGCCAGAGAGATGTCATAAATCTCCCACTTGGTCCACCTTCAATTCGTTGATACACGACAAGACACCAGTATGGAATGCTGGTATTGTTGCTCCATTGTATAGGATAAGTCCAACGGAATGGCCAGTGCTCCTCACAATTTTAAAGCATGCTCAAAAACTCAACTGCATTACTGTTGGTGAAGGGCAAAGACCTATTATAACCCTTGATGGTGATTTGTATGACCGTGCAGTAAAGCTCAGGGATTATAAAGAAAACTGCTGCATCAGGCTTGGAGGTCTACATATAACTATGGCAGCACTGAAGTGCCTGGGAAAATACATACAAGGAAGTGGCATTGATCTGGCATAGGAAGAAGCTGGTATCTATGGATCAGCTACAGTACGCCAAATATTGGATGGTCGTCACATATACAGATGCATTGAAGCTCACATAGTTACACTGATTGCACTTTACACCATGTGCATACAGGTAATCTTCTCAGAAGACGAAAGAACATTTCTTGAGCACCACATCAGCCAAGTACTTGATGCCTTTGCAGCATATTTAGATGGAAGGACTGATTCCACTTTGGAGGAGTTCAAATCACAAGTGGCTGAAATGCATTAGACACTCTCTGCCTGTAATCGTTTTGAAAGGCTAAATGAGTGGAAGGAACAAGCAAAAGGTATATCCAAATTCCTAACAAACTACATGAATCAGGTTGAGGTTCTATTGATGTTTACTGCTGCTACAAGGACACGCAATTGGACACTTCATTTGGCTAAGGTGGAGGAGCTGTTACCTTATTTTCATGCTCATGACCAGTACAACTATGGACGATGGGGACCACTCTATGTTGCCGACATGTTGGAACTGCAAACTACAGATCCTGAGACATGGAAATTTTTAGATGAAGGCAACTTTTCGATTACAAAACACAGTGTTCTATTCACTGCGATTGATCCAGACCATGGTATTGAACAGGAGCACAAGAAGATGAAGGTCAAATGAGGGTTTATTGGTATCACAGGCAAAGACCATGCTATGGAGAAGTACTTCATTATAGCCCCCACACTATGCAGAATTGTACAGGAATTCAAAGACTATGCTGGAATCGAAACGCGGCAGCCAAGTTCTCTTCACCATGAACTTGTTGGAGCAAAATGTACTATGATCATTTCATCTGCAGCAAATGTTTCCAAGGTACTTACCAGACAGGGCAATCCCTTTGTTGAACGTGATATGTTCAATCTTGTTACATTTGCTGTTACACCTGACAGTGTGTGCAAAACATTGAAAACCGTGACAACTTGGGGCGAGAGGCATTGGAAAACTTTGTCTCGACTCGGATGGTGGAACAATCAGTCAATTTTTGGGATGCTCAAAAGAAGAACAACTGGTCGTACTTCAAGGATGTAGGAGCTACAGTACAAACTAAAGTCAAAGGGCAGTTGGTATCCATTAAACAGGAGAGGTCACTGCTGTCTCGATTACTTGTGTGCAAGACGAGAACTGACTTTTCTGTTAAGGATGCTATTACAGAGTTTGAATTCAGTGTAGCTCCACCTTCCAACTTTCATCCAGATGGATCAATGATAATGCTCTCAGACAAATCCAAACTGGTATCTGCAGTTATGAATGTACCATTGCCAGACGACCTGGCCATCTCAGAACCAGAGAGGGATGCATCCTCAGTCCTGATAATTGACGCAATGTGTATAGTGAACATGGTGCCAAAAACTCCTGAAATGTCAAATGCCTTGCACTTTGCAGAGGTTTGTTGACATTTTGGCTGACATGAGTGATTCATATGAGGAGGTCAGGATTGTTTTTGATCAGTACCTTACTGGTTCTCTCAAGGAAACAACTCGTCAGAAGTGAACGGTTAAAACAACACCAGTTCACTATCATGTTAATGATAACACCGAAATAAGGAACCTGAAGACCTTTCTCTCTCATGTGAACACTAAGGTAGAGTTGACAGAGTATCTGTCAGATAAACTCATCAGTCACAACCAAAATAAGCCAAAGAGAGTGATAGTTATGCACCATACAACATTGAAAGCTAATCACTCTTTGTCTGACATTGTTAGTCTTCCCGAGATGGCAATGGGTCAGCACAACCTTGAGGAGGGTGACCAGCTTGTTCTTCTGAATGCATTTGACGTCATGGACAAGAACCCCCAATCCACCTTGGATGTCTTCTCAGTTGACACAGATGTTTTTGTTCTCCTTTTAGGTCACTTTCCATTGCTTCCAAAGTCAACTATACTTCTCAGAAAAAAGAGTGACAGAATATCCATCAAAGATTGCTACCAAAGACTTGGACCCAAGAGGACAGAAGCACTCATTGGATGGTATGCTTTCAAGGGAACAGACAACACTGGATCATTTGCTGGCAAAGGTGTATTAAGTCACTTCAAAGCATTTATGCAAGCTGATAATGAAATTCTGAAAGCATTTACTGCATTTGGGTTGACACAAGAGATACCAACATGTATCTTTGATCAAATGGAGCGATATCTGTGTTAACTATACAAAACCTCAGACATCAGTGAGAATATCGTTGGAGAACTTCGGTGGGCATTATTTGCACAAAAAGGTAAAGAAGGCCAGTAGGAACCCCCAAACTCGAGGAACGTTAGTGCCACATACTTCCAGAGCTTTCTATATGGCTCTTGTGTGGAAGTTATCTAAAGCACCTTGTCCCAAAATACCCTCACCTACCGACAACTGCTGGGAGTCAGTAGAGGGTCACCTCAAACCAGTCTTCTGTGTAAATGCACCAGCCCCAGAGGCCTTGTTAGAGCTGTCATTACACCAGGAAATGTAAATGCAAAACTGGTTGGAACAGACAATCATGTGGATGCAAGAAGAACCATTTGGTATGCACAGACCTGCGTGGATGTGGAGAGATATGTGAGAACATTGTACTGGACAAACCTGTAAATATAGATGAGACAGACTGATATTCCAGTTAAGTACTTTCATATTACATCTTTGCATTTGAGAACTATGGTTGATAACTGTACATGATTTAGTGTAATTATGGCTAAATACAAGCCAAAAAGGTACATTGTGCAGAAAAGATTGTGCAGTTTGATCTACTTATGTTAAAAAGAAGTCTTGAGATAAGTGATCTTCAGCCTCAATTTCGACATTTAGGTGATGTTATATTGTAAGAACAAATGGAGTTTTACTTTATCAAAATGTGAATTATTGTTGTCTTTTGCATGTATTAATGAACATCAGAAAAGTATTTTTAATGATTAAATACTGCTTTAAAACATTTAGTTTGAGTTATTTTTATTATGATCTCATAAACATCTGGTTCACATATTGCAGTTTTTGCCCATTTAGCGTACTTTGTATCGATACTTTGGATAGGTCAATACTGTATCAAAAATGTGTCTGAGAACTTGACAACAAGTTGAATTTTGTTCCTTGACAAGTGGACAAACCTAACAAAATGAGAAACCAGAGTTGGCAAAAAAAACGAGGTAGAATAGAATTGCTGCCTGACTAATCCCTCTCCTACTCCATTCTTTCTCTCTCTCTCTCTCTCTCTCTCTCTCTCTCTCTCTCTCTCTCTCTCTCTCTCTCTCTCTCTCTCTCTCTCTCTCTCTCTCTCTCTCTCTCTCTCTCTCTCTCTCTCTCTCTCTCTCTCTCTCTCTCTCTCTCTCTCTCTCTCTCTCTCTCTCTCTCTCTCTCTCTCTCTCTCTCTCTCTCTCTCTCTCTCTCTCTCTCTGTCTCTGTCTCTGTCTCTGTCTCTGTCTCTGTCTCTGTCTCTGTCTCTCTCTCTCTCTCTCTCTCTCTCTCTCTCTCTCTCTCTCTCTCTCTCTCTCTCTCTCTCTCTCTCTGTCTCTCTCTCTCTGTCTCTCTCTCTCTCTCTCTCTCTCTCTCTCTCTCTCTCTCTCTCTCTCTCTCTCTCTCTCTCTCTCTCTCTCTCTCTCTCTCTCTCTCTCTCTCTCTCTCTCTCTCTCTCTCTCTCTCTCTCTCTCTCTCTCTCTCTCTCTCTCTCTCCCACTCCTCTTCCTACCCTTCTCTCTCTCTCTCTCTCTCTCTCTCTCTCTCTCTCTCTCTCTCTCTCTCTCTCTCTCTCTCTCTCTCTCTCTCTCTCTTACCCTCCCCCACCCTCTCCCACTCCTCTTCCTCCTCTATCCCACCCCTCTCCCTCCTTTCTCCCACTCCTCTGCCATTCCTCTGCCCAAAAAAAAAAAATTCTCTCCCACCTCCCTCTCTATCCCCCTCTTTCCCTCCCCCCCTCCCCCCTTCTCAATATTCCCATCAGCGAAGCAATGGGTTGTATTTGCTAACTATGAATAAAATAGACAATATTCTCCTTGTTTATCCTCCTTGTTGGTGGATTTGCAAATATCCACCTTGTTGGTCAGGACCCATGCAGCAAGTATTGGTGTTGCATGTGAGTTTATGTCTCCATAACAGTAGAGAGGTCAATATGTGGATATACAGTAATCCTTCATGACAGAGGCTTGCATGTCAAGAATATCTGCAAAGAACAAGTACAAATCAAAATTCACTGTTTGCAAAAGTATTCAGCCCCTTCGGTCAGTACTTGGTGGAAGCACCTTTTGCAGCAATGACTGCTCTGAGTCTTTTTGGTTTGGTCTCGACCAACTTTGTATAGTGAGTTGGTGCCATCTTTACCCATTCTTCACGTGAAAGTTTCTCAAGTTCTGCCAAGTTTGATGGGGATCGTCGATCGACGTCAATCTTCAAATGTCGCCATAAATGTTCGATTCGGTTCAAGTCAGGACTTTGACTGGGCCACTCACTCAAGAACATTTATTTTCTTCTTATTCAGCCACTCCATTGTGGCTTTAGCTTTGTGCTTCAGATCATTGTCCTGCTGCAATGTGAATACCCTACTATACCTACTTTCACGGCTGACTCAAGCAGGTTTTCATCAAGGATTTTCATGTACATTGCACCGCCCATTGTCCCTTCTATCCTGACAAGCTTGCCAGACCCTGCTGATGAAAAGCAGCTCCATAACATGATGCTGCCACCACCATGCTTGACAGTAGGGAAGGTGTTGACTGGGTGATGTTCATTGTTAGGTTGGCACCAGACGTAATGCCTTGAATTTAGACCAAAAATTCTATTTTTGTCTCATCTGACCACAAAACGTTTCTCCACATGCTTGCTGTATCATTAAGATGCTTTTTCACAAACTTCATATGAGCTTTTAGATGTCTTTTTCATTTATGGCTTCTTCATTGCTACCTGTCCACAGAGGCCAGCTTTATGAAGGGAATGAGATATTGTTGATTGATGAACACTGACCCCCATCTCAGACATAAAGCCTTGCAGATCTTTCAATTATTGTTGGATTTTCAGTGACATTCCGAACCAGTTCCTGCTTGCCCGGCCGCTGAGTTTGGATGGGTGACTAATCCCTCTCCCACCCCATTCTCTCTCTCTCTCTCTCTCTCTCTCTCTCTCTCTCTCTCTCTCTCTCTCTCTCTCTCTCTCTCTCTCTCTCTCTCTCTCTCTCTCTCTCTCTCTCTCTCTCTCTCTGATCTGGGTAGAGCCTGGGTGGTATGATATGTCTTCCACTTCTTAATGATCGATTTCTCCGTACTCAAAGGGATAATGAGTGACCTTAAAATCTTCTTATAACCCTCTCCAGAATGGTGTTTCTCCACCACTTTATGTCTGACTTCTTTGGAAAGCTCGTCGGTCTTCATGTTTGCCTTGGTTGACTAAGTGACTTTCATCTTAAAACTCCTTTTCAAAAACTTTGACAAGAGAGGGAGCTTAATTTTTTAGTTGAAGCTCTTTATTTACAGGTGAAACCTATTACACTTATTTGTTTAACCTTTCAAACAAATAATTTGTTCCTGAAGTGATTTCAGGTTATTAGGCAAAGGGGTTGAATACTTGTGCAGCTGAGAATCATCTGATTTTCTCTGTTTATCAAACTTATTCATATTTTATCTGCATGTTTTTTTTTAGCTTTATCACTCTGGAGTAGTTTGTGAAGACTCTATATAGTACGTTTGATTTGAAAACATGAGGTGGCAAGCTCAGGTGGCATCAAAATGTGAAAAATTTGGAGGGAGGTGTATACCTTTCCAGGTCACAATCAACATTGGGGAGCGTGTCACAATTTTTCAGATTTGACCCCTGGTTCCTGCCCCAGGGGGTGGGGACTTGGGGTCACAGGGATCAAAACGGAAGAAAAAAAATTCAACTCTTAATTTGTTTATTGGGGCATTCCTGAAAGAACCTTTTGCCATCTTTCAACTCTGCTTTAGGTGGGAAGCATGGGGATTGATGATAGTGCACCATTGACTTTGTTATCGTTTATTTGGATCACAGTATCTGTTATTGTACTTACGTTAATCATGTCTGCAATGCAGGACGGCTTGGCTTGGGGAGTCGTGAGGCTCAGCTTCTCCCCACACTTGTTCCCATCACTCTGCCCCATGAACCTTCTTCAGTGCATTGCGGTGTGGACTGCTCAGCCATCATACTGAACAATGGTTCTGCACTTGTGTGTGGGAGTAATAGGTGAGCATTTTCTCTTGAAGGAAGTTTATTTGTACTAAGCCATGATGATAAGCCCCTTAGTAGGAAGTTCCTTTTTGTCATTGCTGGTTCTTCTGATGATGTGATGTCATTATTTAGATGAATGTATATATCTTTGCAAAAAGTTGTGGAATATTTTAAGCCAACCCACCCCCCCCCCCACTAACCACCTCCAATATTCCAATATCAACTTTCCCATAGAAGCTCCTTAATTTACCTTCCCTTCTTCCCCTCTCTTCCAAATCTGGAACTGGGTTATTGAAATTTCTGCAGATGTGCCAGTCGATTACTCCACATACCTTGTTATGCCTTTGTGTGTACAGCTCTTCTGACGAGTTTTTTTATATATATCCCGATAGGAGATGGCTCGTGCTTTCTGTTTCTACCTTGCAAAATCTACACTTGTCTGATTGGCTCAATCCTGCCATTTTTTAAGCTATTCGTGTTGTGTCCTTGGTCTTGGGCATTTATAATGATTCGTTTTCTGTCCCAGTTGAGCTGATCCCTTCTTAGCCATTCCCATGATCCTTTTTTGTCTCTCCCCAATCTGTCCAACTCTTTTTTTTTTTTAATATATTACCCTGCTCTTTTTGTCTTTCTCCCAGTTAGCACTGTATATCTGTTGATATTAAATGTTGTGTTTTTCTTTTGCTGTTTTTTTGCAATGGTTGTAACTGTATTTGTTGCTGTTTTTGGTTTGGTGCGTGACATCTATTCACACCTGTTTTTGGAAGTTTTTTGCTCGGTGAGTGAGAGATACCTTTTCTGGTTTGTTGTGTTCATGCTTGTATACAATTTGTATTCCGTAGTCTGTTGAACTTTTCCCTTGCTCTGCTAAATCTACAGTTGTCGCTCTGTGCACTTGATTGAGTTCCATCAGGCCATTGTTAGGAACATCAGGCCACCTCTCTCTTTCCTTGCCAGGTACATTCTCAGGATGCAGATTTCTGTAGAACATTTTGTGGATAGCGAGGAGTTTTCTTGTTTTGATGTCTAGTTTTTTGATTTCTACTTGTGGCCAGTTTACTATTCCACAGCTATATTGGAACACTGGTACTGCTAGTTGGTTTATGGCTATGATTTTGTTCCTTGGGGAGAGTCTGTTTTCAGCATCAGCCTCATTCTATGCAGGTATTCTTTGGTAATTGATTTACACATTTTTATGACGTACATTGTGTTTTTTTTATTTTATTTTGTTATTTTGTGGTGTGATGTGTCCGTGCATAGTGTGGTATGTCCTGACTCAAAGTCCAAAGCCTCCTCAGTGTGGTAACCGGGTGAACGGCGGTGTATCATCACCTGCCGGCTAACGGGGCTATGGCATTATCATACTCAAGGATTACAATGAACCAAGGAACAGAGTGCCAGCTGATCCCATCTGAATGTTCCCTTGAGCATTCACCTTCGGAGAACTTGTAGCACTCCCAGGTGAAGATGATGTCTCTACAGAGAGCAAAGAAAAGCAAGACAAGGGCTAAGGGAACTGTGTATACCATATCACACTGAGGGGATCACCCTTTGAACTCTAGTTTTTCTCCCTCTGTCAGGAGTGGAGTGACTGAATTCGGCAGAGAATGATTGTACCGTTGTTGCTTTTACTCTGCCCACTTGAAGCGAAAAGCTCTGTCCATCTGCAAACGTCAGTTTATGATCGAGGAAGAACTTTATTTCAATTGAATATTATATTTTGAACATGAATCAGAACATGAATCGGAAAACGAACCTGTAGTTTAACAGTACTTTGCTTCTGAATTACTCCCGATGGCGCATGCACAGAGAGGAGTGAGAAACCTTTTTTTATTCTGCCTGTCTGACAATCACCAAAAGTGAAAATCATTCCAAACAGGAAACTCACTGTTTATAAGAACGTCATAAAGGAAACAAACAAGCATGAATAACTAATGTAACATTCTAACCCTTAATAGGTAACGTTCATCCCGCAGTAACATCTGGGCAACCTGGGGTCTTTCGACCATGAAAAAAATGTTCCAATCATGTAACATTATGTACATATCAAATTGAAACCCTTTGCAATATTTTGGAACCTAAAACTAGATGAATACTATTGATTAACCTCCACCATCGAAGATCAGAGGTTACTGTTTTCACCCCTTTCTGTTTGTTACTTACGAAATCTAAAGATTTCGTAAGTATATTGATGCCTTCCGTTTCTGTTTGTTTGTTTGTTTGTTTGTAGGCACGATAACTCGAGAACGGAAGAAGCTACCAATGTCAAATTACACCACGTGATTCAGGAGGGTGATGGAAAGTGCTGATTAGATTTTGGTCGAAATCGGTCAAAGGTCAAGGTCACAGTAAGGTCAAATATTCGATTTTTGATGGTTTGGTACAGATAACTCGAGAACGGAAGAAGCTACCAATGTCAAATTACACCACGTGATTCAGAAGGGTGATGGCTAGTGCTGATTAGATTTTGGTCTAAATCGGTCAAAGGTCAAGGTCACAGTGAGGTCAAACATCCAAAAAATGATAACTCGAGAACGGAAGAAGCTACCAATGTCAAATTACACCACGTGATTCAGGAGGGTGATGGCTAGCGCTGATTAGATTTTGGTCAAAATCGGTCAAAGGTCAAGGTCACAGTGGGGTCAAAAATTCAATTTTTGATGGTTTGGTACAGAATCATCGTAGAAACTTCTGGTTTGCGTCGCTACCTTCTCCAGAGACAGCTTTTATTAGACAAAGTCAGAGGTCAAGTTGATGATTTCGTAAGTACCAGTCTATGACTGCTTGTTTGTTTGTTTGTTTGTTTGTAGGCACGATAACTCAAGAACGGAAGAAGCTACCAATGTCAAATTAGACCACGTGATTCAGGAGGGTGATGGCTAGCACTGATTAGATTTTGGTCAAAATCGGTCAAAGGTCAAGGTCAGTGTGAGGTCAAATATTCGATTTTTGATGGTTTGGTACAGATAACTTGAGAACGGAAGAAGCTACCAATGTCAAATTACACCACGTGATTCAGGAGGGTGATGGCTAGCGCTGATGAGATTTTGGTCAAAATCGGTCAAAGGTCAAGGTCACAGTGAGGTCAAACATCCAAAACATTCGATTTTTGATGGTTTGGTACAGAATCATCATATAAACTTCTGGTTTGCGTCGCTACCTTCTCTCGAGACAGCTTTTATTAGACAAGGTCAGAGGTCAAGTTGACAATTTCGTAAGTACCAGTCTATGACTGCTTGTTTGTTTGTTTGTTTGTAGGCACGATAACTCGAGAATGGAAGAAGCTACCAATGTCAAATTACACCACGTGATTCAGGAGGGTGATGGCTAGTGCTGATTAGATTTTGGTCAAAATCGGTCAAAGGTCAAGGTCACAGTGAGGTCAAACATAATTCCGTAAATTCATGTGGAGAAATGGAGTATTTTTGCTTCGCTCGACGTTACGAGTTCGTTTTAACTTCGATTTTAATTTTGTCTTCGATTTTTGCGATCGCTTAGGACGCTTAAAACTCGGTTGTCGAAATTCTGGAACAGCGATGAATAACTGATATGTATAATAAATAATAAGTCTCTTCTCAGATTCTTCTGATAAGTAATACACCTATTATCTGGCATATCCTGCTGGTACTGAATCACTTTTTTTAAAATAAAAACAAAAAAATGGAATTTTTATAAGAAATCTAGTTTTTGTTTATCTCATTATCTGCAAACCACAGTGTAAAATCGTAGACCACAATGAATTCAGAATTCAAGCTCCCCTTGGGCTTCTGACTGATTCATACTTTTATCAGAGAAGGTCAGAGGTCAAGTTGACGATTTCGTAAGTACCAGTCTATGACTGCTTGTTTGTTTGTTTGTTTGTTTGTGAACAGTATTACGGAAAAACTCCCCGACGGATTTTTACGAAACTTTGTGGGGGGGTTAGGTATGGTCCAAGGATCATGCCATTAGATTTTGGACTTGGTCCCCCCCCCCCTATGGCGGCTATTTTGAAAAAATATTTGAATTTTTGTTTTTGCATTTCTACATGTTTTAAGTGATTTCCAACCCCCCCCCCAAAAAAAAAAATTGTTGGAGGAAAAAAAAAAACAAAATTTTGTAACTTTTTTTTTCAAAAAAATTTCGATTTTATCTTTTTTGGCATTTCTACATGCACGTCGATCTAGTTCAGAAATGCATTGGGTCCAATATGTTCTCGTGGATCAGGCATTCACAGGGTGGAGGTATGCTCTCTCCAGAGTGCCCTTCTAGTTATTAACTGTTTTATTATATTTTAGATAAAAGTGTTTAAGAAATTATTTTTGGAAAATATATGTTGGGCTTGGGGTCCTCAAAATCCCAGGTTACCTTTTAGGAATTAAATCTTCTTCTTCTTCTTCTTCTTCTTCTTCTTCTTCTTCGACCCGTTCGGGGTCGCCACAGCGGATCATCCGTATGATCCGCATTGTGATTTGGCACATGTTTTACGCCGGATGCCCTTCCTGACGCAACCCTGGTCGCCTCTTACAACACAGGGATATGGTACACCTATTTTAACCGGGGTATACACCGGCCCAGTACACTGGTGCTCATTTCGCCGACCTCGGAAGGATGACAGGCTGAGTCAACCCCCTGGTGTATTAATTCAGTGGCCCAACGGGGCTTGAACTCAGGACCTTTTGGATCCCAAGCCGCTGCCCTAACCACTGCGCCAACACCAGGCTACCTTTTAGGAATTAAATATGGTAGTGTAAATGATGACATCTGGAAAAGAGAGAGAGGTGTGGGAGGAGAGTGCTGTGCTTTATTAGGAGGGGTGAGCGAGGAGGGTACAGAAAGAGACATTGGGGGGGGTGGTGAGGGAAAGAGAAAGAAAGGTGATGGGGGGAGGGGGTTAACAAAAAGAATGTTATGTTATGCTTTATGACCACACATGTGGATATATACATCAACACACACACACACACACACGTACACACACACACACACACGTACACACGCATGTTTCTTGATACAGGCACCTCCCTCTTTATGTCATCGATGCATTCCTGGAAAACATCTTTCAAATTAAAATAATGTAAGTGGAACTTCAAAATCTCATTGAGTTAATGTATGAAAGGGGAATGTGTTCCTGACAGAAAAAAATTAATTGAGTAGAAATCCTCCAAAGTGTCAATGAATTAAAATATTATTACAATAAAATACTACACATAAGGGTCTGGTCGTCTTCTTTTTTCCTCTGCAGCACAAGGTTGCGAGTGGCATCAATGATTGAGGGTGTGGCAGTACTGCTGATGCAGTGCCCCTGCAGGTTCGCGTATGAATTTGGAATCTGGTCAGGATGCTGTGGATAGTTCCCCTACTCTTCCCGAAGGACACCATGAAGGGATCTTTAATGTCCACCAACTAATTCTGTCAGATGTGACGCCTAGTTTAACGGCCATCTGAGAGATGGCATGCACATTGATTAATCACCCTGCCTGTGAAACACCGGGATGACAGTTTATAGCTGTGGTGGAATTCAAACCGAGGCTAGACAGCTTAGAGTGAGTGTGCGTACCTCTCCGTATCCTGCCATGGTGTGGAGATGCATGTTGTTGATAATTAGTCAGACGGAGGCTCAGGGTTGTCTGCCCCTTCCTTCGTGTCTGGCAACTCCACGAGAGGACATGCTGGCTCCTTTTCACTTATTTTTGGTTATGGAGTTGGTGTTGATGTTGTTGAGGATGTTGATGCTGTAGGTTCATCAGCTCGATGCTTTCCAACCTTCTGGAAGAAGCTAAAGAGAGTCTACCGCACTGCTCTCTTCTTTTTTTTCAGCAAGCATTGCTTTGTAGTCACTGAAAACATTTTCCAATTCTCTGTTGAACTCGTGGTTCACTTGTCCCCTTGTTTTACTCATTCTAATTCTCCTGTTATGCTAATCATTCTTTCAATTCCATCTTTACTTTAAAATTAAATTTGAGCACTTTATCATACTGAAACCATTGCGTCCTGTTCCAAGCAAAGACATTGTTGAGCAGACAAAACAAAATGGCAGCTTAAGACCTCTGTGAGGTGACAGCAGGCTGACCAAGATGGCATGCCACCATCTTGGTAAGGCTTTTTTTTGTTTTTTTTATTGATGAGCACCCTGTTAATTATCTTCAAATTGTGTCTTGAAATTTACCCAAACACCCAGTTTTCATTCATGCATCCTATTGGAGATCCCTTGGTATGCATGCAAAGTTTTGGGCTGCTAGGTTTCATGGTTTTGGAGTTATGGAGGAGACACACTGACACACACACACAGACTGAAATTTCTTATTATAGATACAGTCATTAAAAATATACTTGAACACTGGAGAACACAAATCACCTTTTTGGCACTTTCAAAACCCTTCCATTTAGTAGTGTTTGGACAAAATATTTGGGCATTTTACGTCATCACGTCCAATCAAATTTTCTGCTCATAGATCCCACCGTTGTCCTTGTTTCTCATGACAGCATGCCTGTGTGGGGTAACGTGTTCTATGAACTCTCTAGTTATCCCACGCATGCGAAGCGAAAAGTGGGGTTAAGCAATTGGTTTATGTCGGTCCGTCCTTCTGTCTTATCACTTTATGATCATCAGATTGAGGAACAACTTATTTGAATTGAATGTTATATTTTGAACATGAATCTGACCATGAATAAGAAAACAAACCTGCTGTTTTACCGTACTTTGGCTCTGAATTCTTCCCCACTATACATGTTCAGAGAGGAGTTAGATAAAAGAAAATTTAACTTTTACTCTGGCAATCAAACAAAATTGAAAATCATTCCAATCAGGAAACATTGTTTTTATGGATGTCATAATAGACACATATGACAAGCATGAATAACTAATTAAATGTGTTCGGTAAAACCTCGATTTTTTTTTATTTATACACCTTTAAACCTATCTAAACCTTTATTTAAATTGAATTATATATTTCAAAACTATATTAAACAAATCGCCTTCATAATACTTCAAAGAACCATGCTATATACCGATTTATAGCATGTGAGGGTGTGGCACGTAGAGGGTAGAGAAGAAGCCGTCATAATGGCTATGTGCCGTCTTCTCCATCAACTCATCTTTTTTCATGATCTTAATAACTCAAGTAAATAAACTTTAGTTTATTTTCTTCATATGGGGAAATAAGCCTGGTATTGGATTACCAGTGAACGTGGCTGCGTTAAGATCTTCGGATCTTGAGTTTGAGCCCCTGTCATGTTGTTAAAACAACACCAGGTGGGTTGACCCAGCCTGTTATCGTTCTGAGTTCGGCAAAATAAGTACCACCTTATTGCAAACAAGGGGCACCGCATCAGTGGCACATCCACACTACCAGCAATGATGCAACTAGCAGCCAAGGCTGCATATGAAGTAATAATAATAACTCAAGAAAATAAACTCTATTTTATGTTCTAAACTACTCTTCTATTCATGAAAATACAAAGTACAAAAACAATGCACAAACATGCTAATTTAAGGTACAGTTTGGACAAATTTCAAGGTGGAAGTCTCCAACCCTATTTTTTTTTCCATTACCCCCTAAGTTTGCGGATTTGCGGTTCAAGGGGATTTTCAAGAATGTAACTCCCGCAAATGGCAAGGCACTCCTTTTCTGTACTTCAACACTGCTTGGGGTATTGTGTTCCATGAACTCTCCACTTACCCTCGCCAGAGGGAGAGGGTATTGTATTTGGGTCCGTTTGTTACTTGGCGAAATAAATTTTGCCATGTTGATCAATTCGGTGAGTTTGTTACTTGACAAAAAAAAAAATTGTCAAGTACATTATGTTGATTATTACTGTTCTATTAACAGAACAGTAAGAATTTCTTTTTGACTTATAACTGTTCTGTTTGTGACTTGGCGAAATCTTCGATTTTGTCAAGTATGTTGGTCTGTTCCGTTTGTTGGTTTGTTTGTTTGTCCGGTCATCTACAGCCCAAACGGCTGGACCAGTCATTCTTAATTTTTACACCTGATAGGCAATCCACCTGACACGGTCCTCGTCGTAAACCCCGTCTTAATTGGACTAAACGTCACGACGTGACGTCACACAACGTGAAAACACATTTTTGGACATAACTCAGTGACCGGAAGTCATAGCGACTTCCGGTTGATGCCAAATTAAACTTCACTCAAATATCTAAATGATTACCAAATGCATCTTATTACAAGTTCCGCATAGTTTTCGCAAGTGTATGACGTCAAAGTTTTGCCTATTGACGTCATTTTAAAAAATATATTTACGCTCGTGTGCAGCCGAAACTACTGAAGCAATCATTCTCAAATTTTAACACGTGACAGCCAATCTTGCCGAAATAGTCTGGGATAAAATCACATCATAATCGCACTTAACATCACGACGTTACGTCAAAAAAAGGTGAAAACAAGCTTTTGAAAATAACTCAGTAACCGGAAGTCGTAGCGACTTCCTGTTGATACCAAAACAAACTTCTATGGAATATCTAAATGTTTTAAAATGCATGTTACTACAAATTATGCACAGTTTTCGCAAGCGTATGACGTCAATGTTTTTAGCTATTGGCGTGATTTAAAAAAAATTCTATTCGGTCTACAGGTCACAATTCTTAACCGATTTGGATGAAATTTTAACAGCTGATAGAAATCCACAGTGCAAAAGGATATGTGACTTTTGGTGATGTTCAAGATCAGGATCTGGATTCTGCATCACTTTATATTATCACCCATTATATACCAATGGGGAATTTTGTGAATTACACATGGCTATTTCTCAAACGGTTTTGCACTTATTATATTGAAACTTATACTGTCTATTTATGCATGTAATATTAACATGTGTACAAAGTTTCATCGAAATTGACCCAAGGTCAAGGTCAGGGTCACCCAAAACATGAAAAACATGCATATAAAATACATATTTTTGTTTTACAACATATTTCAAACCTGATAACGGGATTGTAAAGCTGGTTGAAAAGCAATGTTCCTAGGTATTTTCAAATATTTTCTACGATCAGAATGAAGGCAACAAGCACCGATGATAAGTTGTTGAATGTCACATGGTGGCTTTAAATGAGTTGTGAAAATTTTCAATCTGCTGCCGTTACCATGACAACACGCGCCTGATAATTTAATTGTTATTTGTGACGTCGCGTCATTTTATTAATGTACGAACAAATAAACACCACACATTCCATGACATTACAGCTTGGACCACCACACGGAAAGGTCAACTAATTCGCCAAGTGTCGTGCTAAGCACGATTTTTCATTTGTTTGTTTGTTTGTCTATCCACTCGCCTACAGCCTAAATCACTCAGCTGATCAATCTGAAACTTTTTCAGATTGTAGGTACTGTCCCTGCGATGGTCGCGCAACAAAGTTTCAGCAGATCAACATTGGCCAAAAGGTCAACAACATCGGCTAAATTTCTAAAATTGTCAATTTTCATCTTTTTAATTATTTTTTTAGATTTTTTTTAAAATTTTTAAATGATTCTTCACCATTGAGAGATGGAGCTAAGAATGATATTGCATGATATCTCAAACCGTTGGATGAATTCAGATGAAACTTGGTGGAGAGGGTGGGTGTGTGACAAGGACGAATCCAATCGATTTTGGTGAAGATCCGAATCAGATACGAGAATTTCTTAAATTTCTATGTGATTCTACACCATTGATAGATGAGGCAAAAAATGATATATAGCACAATATCTCAAAAAGTTATGGACAGATTTGGACAAAACTTTGTGGACAGATTGGGTGTGTGACAAGGATGGATTGATTTGATTTTGGTGAAGATCTGGATCTGGATCCGAGAATTTTTAAGTGATTCTTCACCACTGAGTGATAGGGGTGAAAAAGGATGCACTGTCGGACCCTGCTATTCACAGGATATACGTTCCTGGAAAATACAGCGATTATTGAATCCAAGAATGTCAGGGCATTGTTTCATTGGGAAAAAGGGGGATAGGTTCTCGGCATTTGCGATTCATAAGGGAAAATCCAAAATTCCGCAAAAAACTGCGAAGACGCCCATCAATACATGAAAAAAATGTGAATATGCCTCCGAAAAACCACGAATATGCCCAGGAAAACGTGAAAAAACTGCGAAACCTTGAAAAAACAGATATGCCTCCACTCATGTTATTACATCATTATACATACTTGTACCAAGTTTGATTTAAACCCCTGAACCTAGATTTATAATATTAAATAATTCTAGCTGCCAGACCACGTGTCCAATCAGGTTGAAATATAAAATATATGTTCCACATGTCTACTCGATCATAGCTGTAACGTGTCACATCGACTGATGAAGTTGTTCAAGAGAGAGATTTTAAAAAGAATTTCGTTCAAACCAATATGGCTGTCAGACCATGTGTCCTATTAATTATTTGTGAACATCCTGGTATCCCCAAGGCTTGGGGAACATGTAAGTGAAGTTTCCCCTCAATCTGTCAAGCCATTCTGGAGAAGAAGGTTTTAAAATGTTTATTCTTCAAAAAATCAAAGCTGCCAAACCATGTGACCGATGATGTCATAGGTGGAGAACTTTGTTCTTCATGCATAGGTGATTATACTTGTAAAGTTTTGCCTCAATCTGTTCAGCCATGACAGAGAAGAAGATTTTTGAAGGTTTTATGTTGAAAACAATATGGTTGCCGAACCACGTGACTGATGACGTCATCAATTTTTTTTGCCAATTCCAATTTAGCCATAGATTACCCTCAAATTTTTTTTCATACTGATCGGATAAAGCATTTGACATGTGCAATTATGCCATATATGACTCCATCAAAGAAAAATCACACTTGTTTCCCATGGGGAGCACTTCACATGTGCCAAGTTTCAATATTTTCCATGAAGCAGTTTCAGAGATACAGAGGTCCAAAGTTTTTCCTTTTTTCCAACATGGCTGCCACATCATGTGACCTATGATGTCATAGTTATCACAAAAAAATTCCACATGAGTGGTCGCATCCATGGCGAAAATTTCGTGAAATTTCTTTGGTGAAAAAAAAACCATGCCGCCCCCCTTCACTACAACATCATTTCAATTGGACTCCTGACACACAACGTCCTCTTTATCAAATCAAATTCAGAATGGGTGGTCGATCACGTCTTTGGAGTTTCATGTTGATCGGATAAGGCTTTTTGTCCAACATGGCTGCGAGACCATGTGACCGATATTGAAATTTTCAAACAATATTTCCTATGCCGAATCGATCATATTAACAAAATGTATTTCTCTGAAATCGCATAGCCTTTTGATGTGAGACTTTACAGTGATGATCCACTACTGTTGCTGCAAAGATTATGTTTAACAATGACCTCAATCGGTCACATGATGTGGCAGCCACGCTGGTTTTAAAGAAATAATTAAACAATTATTTCTCTGAAACTGTTTAACCTATCAATACTTGACTTGGCAGTTATGATCTACTGCCTTTGCTGTATACACTTCATTTTAAAATGATGTCATCAGTCACGTGGTGTGGTAGCCACATTGGTTTCAAAGAAAATGTTTAAAAATTATATTTTGGAAGCTGTTGTGGCAATCGATGCGAAACTTTGCAATTGTGATCCACTGCCCTTGCTCCATGTAACTCAATATGTTTCACATTGATCTGTTAAGCGGTTTTGGAGAAAAAGGTTTTTTTAATTTTTGGTTTTAAAACTAACATGGCTGCCAAACCACGTGACCTATGGCTTTGAAAATTAGGTCTCTGCCCATAATTTGGTGGAGGATCACGTATGAAGTTTCGTTTTGATCGGATATGGTTCGTTTTTCTGTCCAATATGGCTGCCACACCACATGACCTATTATGTCATCATTTCCACACTGTATGCAGCTATCGTGTTCGATGATACTTGATAAATTTTGCTTCGATCGGATAAGCGGTTCCAGAGAAAAGATTATTCAATATTTTTCTTCAATCCAATATGGCCGCCGAATCACGTGACATTAATTCTTTTTTTTGGCACCTTACTGTCCCCAAGTCATGGTGAATCGGTCTGTTAAGTTTCCCCTCAATCTGTCCAGCCCTTCTGGAGAAGATTTTTGCAGGTTTTTGGGTAAATCCAACATGGCTGCCACACCATGTGACCTATGACATCATAGTCATCAAATTTTATTCACAATGGCTTGTCAATGTGCAGTTTCACTTCGATCTTTAAAGCGGTTCTGGTGAAGATTTTTTTCCCTTTATAAAAAAAATAATAATATGGCTGCCAAACCACATGACTGATGACATCATGAAAAAATTTCTGTCAACCAATCTATCCCTAAATTAACCTCACACATTTTCATACTGATCGAATGCAGCGTTCTACGTGTCGAATTTTGACCAGGATACCACTTCACCGATGCTGTCATCAGTCACAATCACACTTATTCCCCATGCAGAGTAGTTGCCAGATACCATGTTTTAATTTTTTCCTTGGTGCGGTTTAGGAGATACAGAGGTCCAAAGTTTATCCATTTTTCCAACATGACTGCCACCCCACATGACCTATGACGTCATAATTATCATTAAAACATTCTGCATGAGTAGTCGCACCGATGGCAAAAATTTCGTGTTAATCGGATAAGCATTTGCATAAAAAAAACAGAGAAAATTTGCAAAGACGTATGTACGTTCAGATGGAGGGACAATCCAAAAACATAATGCCACCAGCGAATGGAGGTATAAAAACTGTGAATATGTGAAGCACAGGGCCGCGAATGTAGATGCAGGTCACATTTCCTTAACCGCGAATATGTAGGGGTCCACAAGTAGCGAATCCGCGAATAGCGGCGTCCGACAGTCTTGCACGGGATCTCAAAAAGCTATGGAGGATTCGGATGAAACTTTATGGACAGGTTCGGTGTCTTCAAAGGACAATTTGATTCGATTTTGGTGAAGATCCGGATGCGAGAGTTTTTTTTTTTTTAACTCTTTAAGTGATTCTTCATCATTGATATTTCGGGCCCAAAACTATATATTTTGCCTGTTGTTTTTGTCAAGCTTAGATTGAGTACAAAGCGGACGTGGACGTGCTTTTCATTTTTGAGATACTTTCTAGTCTCATCCTGTTTTATGGATGTTGCTTTGAGATTTGATCCATTTTTCCTGTGTGAGAAATGTGCTGAAGTGGTGAAGTTGTCACATATTGAAGTCAGTTGAGGTAAAACCGCTATAGTGGCAAAGTTACCAGTAGGGTAAGAATACTGATTCTGGCTCACTTTTCCCCATGTAAATGAATGGGGGATTTTCAGCGATTCATATTTTTTTCCCTAAAAATAAACCCCATTTTTATCCCAAGGTATATTTATTTGTCTCCCCTTTTAACTTGGAGGTTGAACCTCATTGAATTGAACACCTGGGGGTTGAACAGCTCACTCATCGAACCTATAAAGATTTGTTCATTCTCAAATTCCTTCAATAGTTTAATTTTCTTTGCACAATAATCCCCATCTAAAATATTGACAAACAAAACATTTGAATCTTTATATTTTTTAAGATACCCCATTTGTGCCATTACTAAATAATAAACTTCTCTTAATGCTCTTGTTTGACCACCTCCTGAGCCACAGGTTATTTTTTGTTAAGCCCCGCCCACTTTTCTTTAAGCCCCGCCCACTTTTGTTAAGCCCCGCCCACTTTCCACAAGGTATTCAATAAGCCCCGCCCACTTTTCTTTAAGCCCCGCCCACTTTTGCTAAGCCCCGCCCACTTTTGCTAAGCTCCGCCCACTTTTCATAAGGTATTTTCCTAAGCCACGCCCACTTTTCCTAAGCTCCGCCCACTTTTGCTAAGCTCCGCCCACTTTTCATAAGGTATTTTTTCTAAGCCACGCCCACTTTTCCTAAGCCCCGCCCACTTTTGCTAAGCTCCGCCCACTTTTCATAATGTATTTTTTCTAAGCCACGCCCACTTTTCCTAAGCTCCGCCTACTTTTGCTAAGCCCCGCCCACTCTTACATCATTTCCAGTTCATCTCTGACTCACAAAGAAATCACTAGAAAATTACAGGATGTTATGGTTTTGAAAAATTTCCCAATGAAGGCTTGCCTAGGCTTGCCCAGGGAATTTCCAAAGGAAACCACACCCACCAGTCTTTCTCTATAAAAGCTTCAAACCCAGGCTCCATTTTAAACATTTGTTTTTGCTGGCAATGGTGTTCTGTGTGCTTGTCTCGAACTCTCTGTCTTCTATGGAACTAAACCTTCAAGTTGATGAACTGGATTCAAACCTCTTATCTATTGAGGTAAGATTTTTTATTTTCCTATTTTCAAACTTTGATTGAAGCATACTCATTTAATAATTAAATAACTTAATTAATACATTATTATTTTCTCTCACAGGAAATTGTATCTGAAATACAAAATGAAAATACTGCTTTTGCTACAACTTGGGGGAAATTGTTGGCTTGGTTGAAGACCTTATGAGCGACCAAGACCTTGAGTGGGATGACTTTGGTGTTCCTTGGAACTCTCTGTCTTGTATGGAACTAAACCTTCAAGTTGATGAACTGGATTCAAACCTCTTATCTATTGAGGTAAGATTTTTTATTTTCCTATTTTCAAACTTTGATTGAAGCATACTCATTTAATAATTAAATAACTTAATTAATACATTATTATTTTCTCTCACAGGAAATTGTGTCTGAAATACGAAATGAAAATACTGCTTTTGCTACAACTTGGGGCGAAATTGTTGGCTTGGTTGAAGACCTTATGAGCGACCAAGACCCACAGAACGAGTTCGTCCTTGATGACCCAACCAAAGAGTTATACCTTGGAGACCAGCAAAATCCTGAAAAAGAGTTTTACAGCAATAGTACTCATTGTGAGTTATCAAGACAATACCCACTGAACAAGTTATACCTTGATGAGCCAGAATACAAGTTTTACCTTGGAGACTCACAAATTTTGAAAAAATCAAGAAATGAGTTCTGCCTTGATGGTTTAAATAACTACCTTGGAGACTCAGGAAAAGGGTTCTGCCAAGATGGTTCTAAATATGGGGCCTACCTTGGAGACTCACAAATTTTGAAAAAATCAGTAAATGAGTTCTGCCTTGATGGTTTAAATAACTACCTTGGAGACTCAGGAAAAGGGTTCTGCCAAGATGGTTCTAAATATGGGGCCTACCTTGGAGACTCACAAATTTTGAAAAAATCAGTAAATGAGTTCTGCCTTGATGGTTTAAATAACTACCTTGGAGACTCAGGAAAAGGGTTCTGCCAAGATGGTTCTAAATATGGGGCCTACCTTGGAGACTCACAAATTTTGAAAAAATCAGTAAATGAGTTCTGCCTTGATGGTTTAAATAACTACCTTGGAGACTCAGGAAAAGGGTTCTGCCAAGATGGTTCTAAATATGGGTCCTACCTTGGAGACTCACAAATTTTGAAAAATCAGTAAATGAGTTATCCTTAAGAGACTTTGTAAGTTGGTTTTACTTTGAATACTTGAAATGTGGGTTCTGGATTGATAACTCACAATGTGATACATATCTTGGAAACTCAACGGGAATGTGGTTATACCTTGAAGACTTGGAAAGTTGGGTTTATGTTGGACACTTGAAACTTTTTTGGGGGCTTTTATTTATTTATTTATTTATTTATTATTATTATTATTTTATTTATTTATATTTTGGAGACTTTTGGAGTTGCTATCACTCTTTGGGATCTAAACCTATCGATGTAGTTCTTTGTCGGATGGTGCTTGATGGGAGCAAGATCAAGAAAGTTCTGGGAAGAAAGTGCAGGCTTACTCCCCCTTTTTACGTCATCAAACCTGAAAGCCTTAAAAGACAGAATTGGAAGAAGAGAAAAAAACAAAAAATATACATTGTTCGTTCTGGGAAGAAAGTGCAGGCTTACTCCCCCTTTCTACGTCATCAAACCTGAAAGCCTTAAAAGACAGAATTGGAAGAAGAAAAAAAAAACGTAAAAATATATATATATATATATAGGTGGAAATCTCATTTTGAAAAAGACATTGTGTTGGGCGAGGATTGAGTTGGGGTTGAGATTTTGAATGTGAGGGTTGGGGTTGAGATTTTGAATGTGAGGGTTGGGACACACACACATACACATCAACAAACAAAAGTTAAGCCTTGACTATTCAGTTGAGGATTCTGTGTTTGGGGTTCACAGATGTAAGAACGTCCACCCCTTGACACACATTATATACTGTTATACACCTCGGACTTGGCCCTCGAGTGTCCACAAAGGTGTATTATCTGCTTAGTTTTGTCTTTTGTAATTCCTGTGAATAAAATGAACCTAAAATCTCTTCCCCTTCCAAATCATATATTTTTATAAGTCCAAGGAACTGTATCTATTACATCAACAATTTTAAAAAGTTCTTTCGTCCATCGTTCAGTAAAACCCTTTTCAAAATGAGATTTCCACCTATATATTCTTACGATATCACCAACTTTGAACTTAGGTTTTCTGACATTAATCTCTTTTTCATATTTTAATTTTGTAAATGTTTCTGATGGCTTCATATTCGTTGACGTGTGAATCGTGTCATTATACTTATCCACAATATCCTGAATAAAAGATGACCATTGTTGTGAACCGAGTTGTGTGAATTTTTTATATAGTCTCTCTTTTAAGGTACGATTAAAACGTTCAACAACAACTGCCTTCCCTTCATTAAAGGTACTGTATAATGTAATACTGTTATTTTTTAGAAAATTCATAAATGTCTTGTTATAAAACTCTCTACCCTCATCAGTCCACAATTTTTTAGGTTTTCTCTTACTTTTATTAAATATCTGTTGAAAAGCTAACATAAGAGTATTACCTGTTTTGTTTTTTAAAGGGACAACCCACGCATATCTACTCCTCAAATCAATAACGGTTAAAGCATACTTGTACCCCTTATCATTATTGAGTTCAATCAAATCAGCAGACCAGATATAATCAACTTCCTTGGAATAAACTTTCCTTCTCTGAAACTTTGTGAATATTGGTTTATGTAATTCATCAGCTAATTGCTCTTCAGTCTTAATAGCATCATTAGAGCCTATGAGTTTTTTGAATTTCCAAGTCCAAGTTTCAATTTAGCACTAATCATCTTCTTCACGATGAACCTATCAACTTTTTCTCTCAAGGTTGGATTTTGTATCAGAGACAAATTATACAACATTTCTCTATCGGCTTCATGCTTTTCTTCCAACGTTGTGGTATTCCCATAATCAATATCGTGTCTCATGCACACTTCATCAACTCTATTGATTGGTTTACTCCAGGATTTAGGATTGTCTGCCTCATCTAATCTTTTATCCAAGTTTGTGCCTGGACCACAGAAAGAATACCCTGGAAGATGTAATTCCCCTGGTATTCCAGTAGTTGTAAATTTACTTCCTGATAAAAACTTTTGTATATCTCCTCCGAGTTTGTGTTTGGAGATAAATTGATTTTTTTTTGAACCACACACCGAACATATACCTTTTTGTATAACCCTGTTATTTTTACTTTTAATATATGAAATATTTTTAGTATTAGTTTTCTTTTTACATTTGAGACAATAACTCATTTATTTATGAGAAAAATTCCTGCAGAGTGCAAAAACCTTTTTAGTTTCCAACATGCACATTTGAATCTTAATTTTTAAAACATAAAGAATCCTTAGAAATGCCTTCACTCTCTCCTCCATTTATTTAAGAAAAAACTTGAATTAAAATGAATAGTTTGACGATGCTAATAGTTTTGTTGAAAGTATTGCAAATAGACTTGTTAATTCTTTGTATTCCTCCTCGGTGGGTTGAGTTATTTTCTGTAATACCTCTATTCTTTTTTGAATCTCACTGGTTTCCATACTATAATATTTATTTATTCTCTCTCTTTCCTCCCTCTCCTCCCTCTCTCTCTTCTCTTTTTCCTCCTTCTCTTTCTTCTCCCTCTCCTCCCTCTCTCTCTTCTCTTTTTCCTCCTTCTCTTTCTTCTCTCTTTCCTCCTTCTCTCTCTTCTCCTTTTCCTCCTTCTCTTTCTTCTCCCTCTCTCTCTTCTCTCTTTCCTCCCTCTCTCTATTCTCTCTTTCCTCCTTCTCTCTCTCCTCCTTCTCCTTTTCCTCCTCTTCCCTCTCTTCTTCAACTCCTTCCTCATCCCTTACTATACTTGAATCGTTTACACCCCATAGAATATTATACATATATTCATCAGGATTTCTTGTTATTCCTGTATCCAAAATAATTTTTTACAACAGGAAACCAATAAAATTTCTTTTGAATTTCTAAAAGAGCCTTACCTTTTCTTAACCTTATAATTTTTTCATTATTTAACATTCTAATTAAATCTAAAGTTGTCGGTTTATCAACATCAGCATAATGCCAATCTTTTATTGAAAATACCTCATTCTTATGTTGTAGAACATATTTATTAAAATACCGAATACCCTTTTCTTGAAGGTATGCTTGGACACAGAAATGATAATTTTCTTGAAGCCTTCTTGCTGTCATTTATGTATTAGAAATATATGTTAGAATAATATTATGGCACGAAACACCTCCCCATCTTCCCATAGTTAAATCATTTTGTATTTCCTTACTTATTATATATAATCCTGTTTTTTCTGTTTTCATGAGATAAACAAGGGCAAAACCATTATTATATTTACCCTTATTAAATTCTTTTATTTGTTGTTTACTAATCGTGGCTCCACAAAACTCATTCTCGATACCAAGTGGATAATATTCTTCCTTACGAGACTGATTTAATTGTTCCAGGTCTTCGAGGTTAATTTTAAATGACCAATTATACCCTAAATCATTCATATCATACCCCCATTGTTCTATTCTCATACAAACGATACGCCCTTCTTTATAAAAATTTATTTTAATTCGAACTGTGAATTCTGTATGACCTGGAGATAATATCAACACTTCTGTATCTTTAGAATACACAGCCGTTTTATTTAAGTATATATATTGTGATAAATCGCTTAATCTCACCAAGTCATTCGCGTCAGTCGGGCTTGGATAATTTTTTAATTTATAAGCATTTTTCATGTTAATATTTTTGTTTATATTATATTTATGTCGTTCAGCCTGTGCCTTTGTGTAATAATTTGATAAATCAATATCCAGTTCTTGAGATACACCAAAGATAGAACCATCTTTACCAACATAAGTCATTTATATTAGATTAAAAATAATATCATAAAATTTTTTATTTTTGTTGAGTTGAAATAACACATATAGACATAATTGACCACAACACTTGGAATTTAATTCTTGGACTTGAAATGTTTGATAAACACCATTCTGTAAGAATTTTATGACTTCAACAGGTGGTGGAAGACCAAAACTATCAAAATAATATTTGTCTTGACTATTAAAAATACAAACCCAATGAGAACCGTTCCCATCATTATCTTCTAAGTTCATAATAATATTCTTTGTATGTTTCGACACATTTGTTAATTCATCTCTCATACAAATAACCACATTATGAATTTTTAATTTCTTACAATATTTGGCAAGTTGTAAATTTGATGTTGTATTCTTTCCAAATTCTTTCAACCACTCATCAATGCTCATTTATTTATTAGAAAGATATAATCCATTACCTCTTTTCGTTAATTTTACACCTGCTTGTGCTATAGAAGAAAGCATATCTCCAACTAACAATCTCGCTTTATCAGGCAGACCTTCAAGTTTTTCAGCAAAATCTACAATTACACCACTTCCACTAATTTGTTTCTCCAACTCTTTGTTATGTCTTTCCAATTCTTTTTGAGCCTGGAGTTGAGCCTTCCTTTCGTTGGCAGTTTTGACCGCTGTTGAAATACCACCCGTCAATGCTCCAACCGCACTTAAACCAGCAAATAAAGGAATTAGAAATGGGAGAAATCCTCCACTCGTCTCTCTTATTGAATATTTTTTCAACATTGGTTTTGTCATTTTAATTTTAAGTGAGCCAGTGTCATTCAAGATTTTAACCTGTTCTCTTGTGAGCAAAACATCAATTCTTACTGCTCCTTTTCTCTGAATTGTATTAACGTTAATCGTACAAGGCTTTTGATTTTGAACACAAGATGATAGTTTATGAAGATTGATTTGATTAACATATACCCCAGTTGGTACTTTGCCACTCATTTATTTAACAAAAAATTATGTGAGACTAATCATCACACCATTATCTGTATTAATCTGCAATTCTGTTTCTTCCAAAAGCAAACAATATGTATCAACTTCTTCACTCTCTCCTCTTTCAATGTATAGGGAAGTATCCACTCGATTAGACTTTATAGTTTCTTTTTGAGCGCTCAGGTCAAACGTATAGATTGTATACAAACTTTTAAATGCTGTCATATCTAAAATAGGTTCTTTATTTCCATTACTTTCACACACCTTTTGGTAAGACTTGTATGCTTCAGCAAAATCATTTTTTCCCAATTAATTTCCAATCTATCTCGTGGATAAAATGTTCCATCTAGAGAAACGCGAAGTTGTTTCACCTTAGCATTATCACTCAATGCATTATTCTTATCAGTCGCAGTATCACCATCTGGCTTTTTAAAAATCATCCACAGATATCGTGGCTTTCCTTCCAGAACACCCAAATTCCACGTGTAAGTAGTTTGATTGAGTTTAACGTGTTGACATCTTCTTTTGAGGTATGATACACTGAGTGGTTTCTTTGAGTTAAGTCTTCGATTCAACATCTCTTCTGTTTTAAGATTAGGAGTATATTCACTGATATACCAACTCATCTCCTCAATTACAAATTTATTCTGATCACCAAAAGCATTACCAACACCAAAAAGCAATCTATTTTCATTATCATTCCTTTGTAGTTGAAATCTAATTTTAAGACCATACAGAACTTTATCATAATCACAAAATCCAAATATACCTTTAAGAGGAACTGCCACAGTAAAACTATTTTCTGCTTTTGTATCATCATTATACATTCCTTTCCTTTGAATATATCCAGGGTCTGTGTTTGTTCCCGTTGACATATCAGGAATAAAACCTTCGACAGACCCCTTTCCCATTCTATCACTGAATGTATAGAGTGTAAATTTCATCATTTCAGATACAGCAGAGACATAATCAACCGCTTCAACTTCTTGTGTTCCAATATACAATCGCACACTATCAAACATTTTCCAGAAGAAATCATTTACAAGTGTAGCGTTTGTGTTATTCCCAGCCTTAGTGAATTTAAATTTACACAACAAGAAACTTTCGGAGAGATTCAAATAGGTTTGTTGATTATTTATTTCAAAACTTTTTGTACCATTTGTATTCCAGTCTGTTCCAGTTATTGCATTTACCTTGAAGTAATCTTCTTTTTTAGTGGAGTTTGAGATAATAATAGTATCATCCAAATCATCGATACTATCAATTGCTTCCATACTTGTATTTATTTAGGAAAAAAGATGTTAAAACTTTTGAAACCCTGATCCAAGTATTTGAATTATTTTCTGTCGTTCTTGGGGGGACAACTGAGTTTTACCTTTCTTAATTTCTTTTATTGCTTGTAATTTATGAGATTCTTTCTGAGCATCTTTTATACTCTTTACAGCACCTGCTACATTTCCCACAGCAGAAGCAGTTGAACCAATTAGGTCTTTATGTTTAAGAATAGTTGAACCAATACCCATGAGAGTATCAATTATCCCATCTCCTCTAAATTGATGTCCGACACCCCTTTGTCTCTTAGGTTTATAGTATCCTCTACCAAGATACATACCTTCACCCTTGTAGTACGGGGAAAGGAACATCCCATCCCCTGTAATTATTTTATATTTTCCCAACTCGTGCTTCCTCACAATAACCATCGTATTTATTTATTGAAAAACTTCACGTAGGTGAATTCTGATGGATATAACTTCTCCATTAAAAGAGATCACACGATTATCTTGGTCGGTTATCCTAAAATTTACTCTGTGTATGGTTTTTCCTGACACAGGTAGATAAACCAAATTTTTAGGCTCCATATTGAATTTATAACCAATTGGGGTTGAGTATGCGCTGAATGAAAATATTGTATTTGTTTTTAATCCATCATTATAAGCACCATCAATCAAATCACAGTGAATTAACACCGAATTTATTCCTGAGGATATTTGAATGACATTATCACTGTAAAACGTCCCATTAGTTTCAATCTTTTTGAGGAGAAACCTAATAACTCTCTAAATGAATTATCAATTGTGAAATCAACCTTGTAGTTATTTTTAACTTTAATCGTTGATTTTGAAGTATGTTTTTGAATGTTTATAATAATATTTTTTGGTTCATCACCCTGTTCTTTCATAAGACGAGCAATTTCGGAAGATATTTGAGAAATCTCGTATGCTCCGGGTGAGACTGTTATCGTTTTGTATCCACTTCCCGGATTATAACTAAACTTGTCATTTTTCTCGGTTATATTAAATAAGGTATTATAAGTCTCCATGGACAATAAAGATGCCTCATATTCTTTTGTTGTGTCAAGTTGTAGTGGGTATGGGAATGAAGATGTGTGGTCGCTTGTTGTGAAATTAAAACTCAGGATTGTGCTTCTCATCTTATTTAATATGAGATAAAATGTCTTTATATTGAGATTTATTAATTATTTTCATGTTCATCAACTGGTCTAAAATGGCTGATGCTTCATTAAAACAATTGTTATTTCCAGCCTTCTTACTGCCGAACAACAATAACAGTCTATTAACTAATTGCGATGGGTCATTTGGAAGAAAACTAATACCTGAACCAAGGATACTTAAAGCCTGAATAATGTGTTTCTCCTTCTCATTCTTCCTACTTTTACCAGAAAGAATAACCTTATAATTTAGAGTGTTCAGCAAATCAATATATACTCTATCATCATTATTTTCCATATCCAATGGTTTATCAATATACTTTGATTCATCCCTCACAGTTGAACCTTGTCTTCCATCTTTTGTGAGAAGAAACATTAATCTCGGAGTTAGTTTAACAGGGGTTGAGCAGAACTTAAGAACCTTAATTCATCATTAAATATCAATACCTTTTCTTGAACAAGATGAAATATTGCTGGTTGTTCTGTTGGAATGAGTCCTGCTTTGGTTTTTGAATCCGCTGAATATTCATTGTTTTGAACAGCATTCACAATATAATCAGGGGTTGATTAATCTCTTCCAGTTGTTGAAATAAACCTTCATCATCATATTCTAATTCTCCTAAATGCTCTAATTCTTCCTCCGTCATTTGACTGAAATCTTTTAACATTTGAAGCTTTCTAGGAGTATATTCTACTGTGGGAACTGTGGAAACATCTTTCATTTTTTCTTGGGAAGTTTTTAAAAGTGGTTTAAAAAATTTCTCTTGTTTTTTTCAAATGCTTCTTCGCCCGTTAGTTTCTGTCTGCGTTTCTTCTTTATGTCTTCCTGTTGTTTTACAACTTTTGAAACCAACTCTTGATGTTCCTTAAATCTTCTTGCTCTTTCTTTTGTATCCATTTATTTATTGTAAAATATCATTTAATGAATTGTAAAGATCAACAGGGAAATTTTCCTTTTCTTCATCATTCAAGTAGATGTGTTCAAATAAATCCTTTTCTTTAAATATTTCATCAAATTCTTTATTAACATTAATGCGAGTTGTAATTTCTTCTTCACTAATCCTTGCATCTCTGCTTTTCATACGTTTGCGTTGAGTTTCTTCATCAACATCAAAACCGAATGATAAAATCTTCACTCCGCTCAAATATTTAATAATTTGTCTCGTTCCTTCTGGATTAGTTTCTAATATCCCAACACCACCAGATTTTAGTTTCTTTAACTCACTCTTACAATGTGAATATTTTGTTGTACCAAGAGAAACCTCCTCAAATATTTGTCCTTCATTCCTCAATCGCATATGTTCCTCCACTGAAATATAGTGATAATCTTCACCTTTTACTTCTCCAGGTCTTATTGCTCTAGTTGTTGTTGATACAATGCGTATCACGGGGTGTTTTTTAAGTAAATTTACAATATTCTCATTTGTACTACACAAGAACCTTGATTTATGAAAGTTTTTTTCCAGAAGCAGATTTACCCACAAGATTTATAATAATAGTTATCATTTATATATGTAATTGTTTATAAAACAAAAAATATATCCCTTAATATCTCATCTTGTTTCACAACAATATATTTATATTTTTCAGTCGTGTGCTTCATATAATCCTCAAATTTCTTTTTACTACATAATGTAGAACAATTATCTCTCCAAAAATTATTGATATCTATTGAATTTAACTTGAATAAAATAAAAGTATTAGCATTGTTTCTGATGGAACGACGAGGAAGTTGAAAGTACGATTGACTAAGATAAATACAATTACAAGAAGAATGTCTCCCTCTTGTGTAGTAGCTGTCCATTACCGTTTGGTTTCTCTCATTAACACAATCATCAAAGATAACGAGGTTCTTTTTTGATTTATCCAAATCTTGGGGAGACGGTATATCATCCGTATTATCACTAAGAATACAAGTTATAAGATTTGATTTCTTTTTACATCTCTGTGTATCACAAAATAGTTGAATTATATCTTCAATGTTATAATCATTTAGGTTTTTTTGACGTTTAAATAAACCTATTATATCTTCTTTTGAAGACCAGCATTAAAACCTTGTGAGAGTAGTTGATACTCTGGTTGAAAACTCGACTTTGTGAAAATTATTAAATTATCATAATCTAAAAAGTTGGGAGTGAGGAGCATTTTTAAAAGTAAGCAGGTTTTTCCACATCCACTTGAACCAACTATGAGACATCTTAATGAATTTGGGAGATTTTTATGGTTGTTAAATTTTATCTTATTTTCCCAAATAGGTAAAAAATCATTCATTTATATATTTGAAAAACAGGTTATTTAATTTATTATTGGCTTTTTTAGAAACTCTATATTTTATCCTAAGTTCAGGTTTAATTTCAAGATAATCCATTATTTTATTTATACAATATCTTGTGTTGATATTTCCCTGAAAATTACATCCATGAATAATATACAACAACAATCCTTTGAACATTTCTCTTATACGTTCAGTTTCTTCCCTTGTAAGGAAAGGTGTGTTATCATCCTCATACTTTACATTCATTTCTCTAATCAATCTTGTAAAGTAATTCATTTTTGGTGTAAATCTAAAAGAATTATTTTCCTTTTTATATTTTTTATTATCATTAATTAGAAGATAATCACAGAATATACATTGTTTATAGGCTTTTGACTCTGTGTTTAATCCCCGTCTTTCACACGCAGGACAATTCTCAAATTTGTCATATGGAGAATCAGGAAAGTCTAGCATATTTATAAAGTAAAACTTTACTTAAACTGAAATTCATCTATACTTTCAGTTGTATATTACCATCGATATCGATATACTTTTTTTCATTATCAGATTCAACGACAACATTTTTTATATTAAAGGTAATTTTAAAATTATCGTTAACTACTATTGAACGAAATGTCATTTCACCTGATATATTAACATCCTTTATTTCATCAGGATTTACATCTTTAAGGTTGTTGAAAAAAATACAAATTTCTCCTTGCATATTACAGATGGTCTTATCTTTTCTTTCTAAAGCTTCATCCATAAGGTTTTTGTTCTTTGATACTTTTTCTTGTTTCATTGCTTTTTCTAGTTTTGAATATATTACTAGAAGGAGAGGAGAAACTTTTGTTAGAGATACTTTAATTGATGTTCTACCAGGTATACTAAAAGCCCTTCCACTGAAGGAAATTGAAGAACTCATATTATTTACCATAATAGTTTTTATCCAATAGTTGTTATATTTATCTTTGTTCAATTTTACATCCTTGACATATTTCTCAGTATCTTTAACAGATGAAGAGATTGATTGAAACTTGTCTTTTGTGTCTTGAAACATTGTATTTATTAAGTGAAAAAGTTGGAGGATAAAATGGTTTTAAGCACAGATTCACCTGTAAAACAAACGAAATTTTCATCAAGAAAATTTTAGTTTAAGCAAAGTTTTATTCGATAAATATGGTGAATACAACGTACTGCGATGTTTGTAATCACGAATATAAACATTATAGAAAACACCTCCGAACCAACAAACACACATTTAATCTGTTTCATAAAATATCTCCTCTTGAGTTGGAAAGAAAACATTGTGATATCTGTTCAAAGGATGTTTTGAAGAGTAGTTATAATCAACATCTTCAATCACAAAAACACAAGAAAAATGAGTTTAAAGTAAAGGGAGACTATTATATTGAAAACACTGATGGGGCATTTAAAGGGCATATAAAAATAAGGATTTTTCAATTTGGAGAACCCGGTCCATCATCAATAGCTGAATCAATTGAAATAGTGAAACCCGATGTTGAAAAATTTATTAAAAAGACATTAAAAGAAATGAAAACTTTAAAGTTTTATATGGGAGTGAAAATGAATATGAAAAGACAAGATGAAGAACATACTCCTTATATGAGAACAGGTCTTCATTTTATAACATCATTTCAAGATTTTTTGAATAGTGGGGTTTATGAAGAACTATCAAGACAAGAGGAGGATGTTGATAATACAGTGGTAGGAAGTGGATTCAATATTAAAAAAATCATCTTTTTAGATATACACATTCTAAAATCAAACCCTCTTAAAGCTTCTTCTTATATTGAATTACCAAAAGAAATAAAACGAAAGAAGGCAGTTGTTAATATTAAGAACAATGATAATAAATGTTTTCTCTGGTCTGTTCTTGCTCACTTTCATCCACCAAAATGTAATTCAGAAAGAGTAAAACAATATATGAAATATGAGAATACCTTGGACATTAAAGATTTTAAATTCCCAATGCCACTAACAGATATTCCTAAATTTGAGAAAAAGAATAATCTTTCTATTAATGTATATGGATTAACGGATACAAACAAAGTTCAAATATTAAAAATTTCAAACAACTATAAAAATGAAGAAACACACATTGACCTTTTATATTTTAGTGTTGGAAAGAATTCACATTACACATACATCAATAATTTATCAAGATTAATCTCTTCTCAGGTATTCAGAACAGCAAACAAAATATATCCTTGTAAGCGATGTCTTAATTCATTTCATACAAAAGAACGATTAGAACAACATTCAAAATATTGTAGTAATCATAAATCAGCTGTAATTACAATGCCTAAACCTGGTGAAAAGATTTATTTTGAAGATTATAATAAATCTATCTTGCACCCATTTGTGATATACGCTGATTTTGAATGTATCCTTAAAAAGATAAATACTGCTTCTCCTAATCCAAAAGAACCATATACAAATAAATATCAAAAACATATTCCTTGTGGTTTCTGTTATTATATCAAATCATCTGTTGGAGAAAAGTATAACAAACTTGAACATTATCGTGGAAAAAATGCTTCACAAGAGTTTGTAAAACGATTAGAAAAGGATTGTATAAGACTCACTAAATTAATGAAAGAAACAAATGAACCGATGAAATTAACCAAAGAAGAAAAATTAGAATTTAGAATGAACAATATCTGTCATATTTGTGAGGGGGAAATTAAGGAGTCTAAAGTTAGAGACCATTGTCATCTTACTGGTAAATATAGAGGTCCCGCTCATTCCTGTTGTAATCTTAATTATAAATTACCTTCTTTTATTCCAGTCTTTCTTCACAACAGCGCCAACTATGATACACATCTATTTATAAATGAACTTTCAAAAACACCAGGGAATATTTCTGCTATAACAAACACAAGTCAAAAGTATATTTCATTTTCAAAAATGATATTCACAAAACCTTTAACTCGTATTAGGTTTTTAGATTCTTACAAGTTTATGGGAACACCACTAGCCTACCTCGCATCAAATCTAAGCTCCACGGACTCTTTTCCAAATCTTAATTCATTCTTTCCAAAAGAGGAAATTCTCACTAAAGAGGAAATTCAGATTAAAGAGAGAATTCAAAGTAAAGAGGAAACTCTAATTAATGAAGAAATTCTAACTGAAGATGAAATTCTAATTATAAAGAAAATTCGAACTAAAGAGGAAATTCAGATTAAAGATGAAATTCTGATTAAAGAAGGAATTCTTACGAGAGAGGAAATTCAAACAAGGAATGAAATTCAAAGTAAAGAGAAAATTCTTACAAGTAAGGGAATTTATCCTTATGATTATATGGATTCATTTATGAGATTTAAAGAAACACAACTTCCTTCAAAAGAAAGTTTCTATAATAACCTTTATGAAGAAGAGATAAGTGATAAGGAATATAAACACGCACAAGAAATATGGAAAATATTTAAGATAAAGAACCTTGGAGAATATCATGATTTATATCTAAAAACAGATGTTTTATTGTTAGCTGATGTGTTTGAGGCTTTTAGAACACTCTGTCATAATAAAAATTGTTATGGATTAGACCCTGCCCACTATTTCACAGCTCCTGGTTTAGCTTGGAGTGCAATGTTGAAAATGACAAAACAAGATATAGATTTAATCAGTGATGTTGATATGCTTTTGATGATTGAGAAGTCCAAGAGAGGTGGAATATCACAAGTATGTTCAAAAAGATATGCGAAAGCAAATAATAAATATCTCCCAAATTATGATAGTGAAAAAGATAGTAATTATTTGATGTATTTTGATGCTAATAATTTGTATGGATGGGCAATGTCTCAATCTCTACCTTATGGTAAATTAGAGTGGGTGGAAGAAAAGGATTATGAAAAGGCTTTGATGAATATTGTTATTTCTTCTCAAGAGGAATTGAATGACGAAGAAGAAGGTTATTATTTTGAAGTTGATTTGAGGTACCCGAGTGATCTTCATAATAAGCATAAAGATCTTCCTTTTGCATGTGAGAAAGAAACTCCAAAGAAAGAATGGTTAAGTGATTATCATAAAAGTTTTAATATTAAAGGTAAATCAACAGAAAAGTTATTAACAACATTCTATGATAAAGAGGGATATGTTTTGCATCAGAGAAGCTTAAAACAGTTTTTGAGAGAAGGATTGAGAGTAGCTAAAATTCATAGAGTTTTAAAATTTAAACAAAGTCCTTGGGTGAAAAAGTATATTCAATTCAATACAGATATGAGAGCAAATACAAAAGTAAAATTTGAAGGGGACTTTTATAAATTAATGAATAATGCTGTATTTGGAAAGACTATGGAAAATGTTAGAAACAGGCAAAACATTAGATTCGCAACATCTTGGAAAGAAGCTTCGAGATTGATAAATAAACCAAGTTTTGAGAGAGAAGAGGTTTTTTCAGAGAACTTTTCTGCAATTCATATGAAAAAGGAAAGTATTGTAATGGATAAACCAATTTATATTGGAACAGCAGTTCTTGATTTATCAAAGATATTGATGTATGATTATTTGTATAATGACTTAAAGAAAGAGTATGGTGAAAATGTTTCATTGTTGTATATGGATACTGATAGTTTTATCCTAGATATAAAAACTGATGATGTTTATGAAGATATGAAGAAAAATATTGGAGTATATGATACAAGTAATTTCAGCAAGAAGAGTGAGTTATTTTCCAAAAAGAATGAAAAGGTTATTGGTAAGTTTAAGGATGAGTTGGGTGGAAAAGTAATGAATGAGTTTATTGGATTGAGAGCAAAGGCATATGCTTATAAGTATGGTGAACAGATTGATAAGAGGTTAAAGGGAATAAAGAAATATGTAATAAAGAAATCAATAACTTTTAGAAATTATTATAATTGTTTGATGAATAGGAAAGCAGAATATAGGAAAATGAATACAATAAGAAGTTATAAACATAACATATATAGTGAAGAAGTAAATAAAAAGGCATTAGGAGCCTTTGATGATAAGAGATTTATTTTAGATAATGGAATAGATTGTGTTCCATATGGATATTGTATGATAGAGTGTATAAAATAGATTATGTTTTAACGATGGGAAGATGGGTTAGGGTTTTTTAAGGGCTACCGCCGCCTTTTTACACAATATATAAATGGTTAAACCAAGTATTAATCAAACTAAAGAGTGGAGAAAATCTCAGTCTTGGTATATAAATGGAAAACATAATGAATGTGAAAAATATCAAATAAGTCTTATTGAAAAAATAACTAAAACAAAGGTAAATAAAACAAATAAGCGAATTAATTTAAAAACTAGTAAGTTAGAGGATGTAAAGAAAAAAATGAATATCCTTGAATGGACTGAAAACTTTGATGGTTATCAATTGAACAATGAAAAAACAATTTACTATAATCTCAAAATGATATGTGGCTCAGGAGGTGGTCAGATGAGAGCATTAAGAGAAGTTTATCATTTCGTAATGGCACAAAAGGGGTATCTTAAAAAATATAAAGATTCAAATGTTTTGTTTGTTAATATTTTAGATGGGGATTATTGTGCAAAGAAAATTAAACTATTGAAGGAATTTGAGAATGAACAAATCTTTATAGGTTCAATGAGTGAGCTGTTCAACCCCCAGGTGTTCAATTCAATGAGGTTCAACCTCCAAGTTAAAAGGGGAGACAAATAAATATACCTTGGGATAAAAATGGGGTTTATTTTTAGGGAAAAAAATATGAATCGCTGAAAATCCCCCATTCATTTACATGGGGAAAAGTGAGCCAGAATCAGTATTCTTACCCTACTGTTACCCCCCAAAATATGTGAAACTTTGCCAGCAAATAAATTTGACTCTCACTTCTAGAAAAGAACACCCCAAACAATCACACACAAACAAATGTTTTGTAAGTAACGTCATCATTTTTCTTTATGTTAACAAACAAGTAATGAATAAATGCAGCACAAAGCATGCACTCAGTAAAATAGGAAAAAGGTATGGTGAAGTTATCCCGGTTTATGGTAATTGCATTATCTAATAGTCATTGTAAGTGTTTTTATTGTTGTTGTTGTTCTTTTCTGGATGGACAGGTACAACAAACTGGGCTTGGACATTGACAGCCATGAGAGCTCCATGCAGGAAGTGCACAGGGACGAAGTTCTTACATTCTGTCCGATTCGTTCAAATCCACTGCCCAAACACCATCTCGTGCAGCTTGAGTTTGGCACCGCACATGCTGTTGCTCTTATGGGTAAGAACAACAGCTACGGGGATACTTTTTAATCTCTAACACATATTATTAAGTTATCGACGCAAGCATAACTGTGATAATTATATTCTTCAAAAAAAATTTTTTTTTTTCCTCGTTCTCTTGTGAAACGTGGGTCAACATGTGGCCCTAAATGGAGTTCTTTCATCTCCCCTTCCTGTCCAGGCTGGAGTTCCTCAAGGTAGCGTTCTGGGCCCTGTTCTTTTTCTGGTTTTCATCAATGATCTCTCCGACTCTCTGGAAAATCCTCTATATCTCTTTGTTGATGACTCCACCCTCTGCCGTACCATTGGTCATCCCTCAGTTGCAAGCAACAGCTTCTTCGCTCACTGCAGATCTAGATAAAATCACAAACTGGTCCAACACGTGGAACATGTCTTTCAATCGGACAAATCTCACACTCTCACTATGTCTCTCCGAAAGGAACGTTTAGAAAACCCCCCCATCCACTTTCTCAACAATCCTCTGGAAGAAGTCCTTTCTTTCAAGCTTCTGGGTCTCACTATCTGCCATGACCTTTCCTGGGAAAGCCACATTTCAAACCTCGCCTCCAAAGCCAGTCGCCGACTGGGAATCCTCCGTCGTGCAAGGTCCTTCCTCGGCCCACCTGAGCTCCTGACCACTTACAAAGCTTTTGTCCGCAGCCTGATGGAGTACTGCTCTCCTCTCTGGGCTGGTGCTCCTGTCTCCCACCTTTCTCGGCTTCACGCTGTAGAAACCAAGGCATTTCGGATCATTGGCATCTCCCGCAATGAGGCTGAGTCTTTGGGCCTCTCACTCAATCACCGCAGGTTGGTCGGTGGTCTTTCTGTCTTCTACCGTCTCCTCTCCAGCCTCGCTCCCCCTGCTCTCTCTGTGATTTGTCCCCACCACATTTCCGCAGGGCGCTCAAGGTCCGCCAACAACCCCCTTCTGGTAAAACTACCAAAATCATGAATCACTGCTCACCTTCACTCTTTCATTCCTCTTTTTTCCCACCTTTGGAATAAACTCCCTCACTCTATTCATTCCCATTCTTCCCTCCAGGCATTCAAAACAGCTGTTCACCACCACCTCTTATCATCCCCCATCCAAATCCTCGATCTTTTCTTCCTCTGATAATCCACCCAAGCCCACCTCCTTCAAATTCCCTGCTTTCCTTCCTGAAAGTCCCTGTAATGTCCATCTTCTATTCCCCATGTTCCCTGTCCCATCCCTCTCCCTTCCACAGATCTCCAAATGTCTCTGTTCCCCACTATTTTGTCCTTCCCACTCCCTCCCCTCCTGTCTCATGCCCCCCTTGATGTGCGTTGTGTCTTAGCTCTCATACGAGCCTCGAGAAGGTGTACAAAAAAAAAAGAAACAGATTATTTTCATGGTTGTTGTAACACTGTGGGTCACATTCTTACAAGAGCCATGTAAACTGTGAACTTTCTCACAGGAAAAGCATAAAAATAAATTCTGGGAAATGTTCATGACCAATTTAAAGAGGCCATATTTGATGTTTCAAACATACATCAAGGATTACAAGGAAATTATGCACAGGAGGAGGCCATTCAGCCCATCATGCCTGCACCACACCAATACCAGATTTTTTAAAAATCCGTCAATACCCCTTCCCTTTGTGTGCAGCCTTTTGGCTGCTTCAGTGGTACTCATTTCACCGACCGTGGAAGGATGACAGGCTGAGTCAACCCCCTGGTGTTGATTCAGCAGCCATCAGGGCTTGAACTCAGGACCCTAGGATCCTAAGCCACCACCCTAACCACGAAGCCAACACCAAGTTATATGGTCGCTTGAATAAAATATCTATCCATCCATTGGGACCATACTCTGTGCAGAGTGTTCGTGCTGCCTAAGCAGTCTCCTTGGCTATTGGGTACAATCCTGGATGGGTTGTCACTCCGACACAGTATACCAGCATGCTGGCACTCATTTTGCCGACCTCGGATGGATGACAGGCCGAGTTAACCCCACCTGGTATTAATTCAACAGCTGAGTGGGATTTGAATGCAGAATCCTAGGATCCCAAGCCTACCACCCGAACCATTAAGCCAACACCAGGCATCAATAAAATATGGTAGTCATTAAAACATCACTTTAATAAAATATAGTAGTCCTTAAATGTCAAATCTCAAAAAATAAAAATTCTCAAATACAGTCGTTTTCAGCACTCATTGAAGCCAAGCACCTTAGCTATCAATAGGTTATCTTTGGATTATGTTCCCGAATAACTCTTTCTCTGCCCGGTATGTGGTGCCCAATGTGACGGAACCATTGACAAACAAAGGAACTGATTCACATTATTTGTGCCTGGTATTTACTAACATCACGACATCATTCACCATCGTTTTTCCAAATTCACCATGTCTGATCAGGATTCCGACCATGAAGGGTCATCAGGGATCTTGCTGAGTCTTGACATACAGAATATTGTGGCCATATGAACTTCTGCTTGGACTGCATATGGGTGCCCTATTTGAGGCTGGCGGCCAACATTCCCTGAGAATAGCGACTCTTTTTCCCCCTCTTTTGAGAAGTCTTGAGTTGTAAGTTTGCATCCACTTGCTGCTGACTACAATGCCTGGAGGGAAAAGTAATTTGCAACATCAACTAAGGAGAATGCATTGTCCAGGCGCAATCTCCATGTCCTCATGGAAGGAAATAGCACATCGCTCACGACCCTGAGCAAAACTGTGCCTGGCAATCAGTCTGTACTCTAACTGAGATCATGGGTGAATTATGTTCCTCTTCCTGAATGTGAGGGCCAGTGGCTGGTACGTTCAAACAACAGGCTGATGATTTCTTCTCCTCCTCAACTGTAGGTGGAACTCTGAGTACTTGACTCAAAATCTTTAAGAGGAACCAACATCATCTGAGGAATTACGAGAATGCAAATATCGGATATCCGTTAATCAGCTCTCTGGTTGCATATCTGATTGGTTGAGTTCCATCAAGGTTCATCTGTAAGAATACTGTAGATCACCAATTATTTTCCATTGATGCAGTGACACGTTTACATGGCTTGGCTTGGTTGTGCTGGTGCTTCACGCTTGTGAGTGAACTTGGTCGGAATTGCATTCTTTTTCAGACTGGATCAACGGCTGCACACCTCTGCTCCTGCCGATTGCAAAATTAGAGCATTCACTTTGTATGCATCCTCTGCAAAGTGGTCCAAATGAAGTCTACTCCATTGGATAATTCAAACACATCGGCACATTTCGCTCATCAGCAGACAAGCACCATGGTGCATATCCATCCCAAGGGAAGGGGGCTTTTCGGCAAAATCAGAACTAAAGGGGCTGCGTGTATTTTCAGAGCAGCACTCTTATTGACGTAACTTCAATAAATATGTGTGTGCTCATTGATTTATGCAAATTCTCTTATTTTGAGCTCAAGAGAAATTATTTTATATCTATCTTCAACGATTTCTGAAGCAGAACATTCAAGTGCCTTAGGCGGATGGCTTCTTTCAGGAGTCGGTGCAAATATTTGGGTTATAATCTCAAAAAGCATGCCAAGTGGATGGATTCAACATGTGGATTTTGAAATAATTTTGAGTGGATGCCGAGGCCAACATCTTGTATACTCTGGGATCCTTACTTGACTTGGACTCCATCCATTGTGTCGTCATGAGCTATCCACTCTAATCAAAGAAAAAACTTTTACCGGAATAGCGACTACTCTTGCAAGAAACATCCCAACAATTAACTATTATTTTATCGTGATTTCACAAGTACGACGTGAAATTCCGCATAACCACATGCATTATACTATAGTGCAGTGCACGGTATCAGTGGCTTTGTTTGAGAGCAGTGATGTCACCTCATGGGTAACGCTCACCAGCTGCCGTGCAGAAAAAGCTGGGCCAGCGGTGTCATATGTAGCTGAAGAAAATAAACTCCACCTCTGGCCTGTGGGGAGATTAGATGTTCGTATAGCATGTAAATTAACAACATTAAAACATACTGTCGGACAATGACATCCGTGGTCCCACTATTCACAGACCCTGCGTATTCGTGGGTCATAAGGTGTGACCTGCTTCGACCTTCGTGTGCTCACGTGTTTTTTTTTGTTTGTTTTTATTTACACTTCAGGACCGGTCTCCTCGATGCACCACTGCTGATATTAATTCAGTCTGGGAATTCAACAGAAAACTGCTCTCTCTGATGCACAGATTCATCCCATCTCGTTTTCAATTATCTTACCCATCCTCCTGCTCTTGGTACTCTGAATCCTGCCATGAAGCGGTTGCTTTAAAACAACTTGCATTCTCCTCCTGGATGGCAAATCCGACCGAAGGCAACCTCAGATCATTCCACAAAGCCCGCAACAAGTGTGTGTCTACCCCCAGGAGAGCCAGAAAACACCATCTGTCCAATCTCAAGAATGAGCTTTCAAAATTGTCTTCCTCCTCTAAAATCTGGTGGCACCTTGTCAAGTCGGTCTCTGGAGTGTGCTCCCCTTCCTGGAGTGTGCTCCTGTCTCGGCCACATTTGAAGAAGAAGAAGAGGAAAAACCACTTCTTTCATGTTTTCAGACGCATAGAGCTGCCGAGGCAGTTTTTCCTTGACTCGGGGGCAAAATCTGGGATGGGTCGCCACTCCAACATGGGATACTCGAATGGCTCATTCTTTCCCAGCAAGCTTTTACTCATTTTGCCGACCTCAGAATGATGACCAACCCACCTCATGTTGTGTTAACGGCAAGACGGGCTCAAACTCAGAACCCTAAGATCCGAAGCCAGCCACCTTAACTGGTAAGCCAACACCAAGCTTTTTAATGTGCATTAGCATGCACACAAAATAGCAGATGGGAAGTGTAATCAATAGCGATGTGACATCATTTCAAACTGCCTCTAAGTTAAGTGTCAAGAGACTTAAACCTGTCTTTCATACACAAAATTGTGAAAATGAAACAGTAATTTTCTGCTTCAGGCAATGTTTCCACACATGTCATTGGAATCCTCGACGCTTCCACTAATTACCTCCTCCTTTTCTCGACAGTGCACAGACCTCTAAAAATGGTAACCTTTATGTTCCCTACTTTGCTTGTGTAATAACCTGCTTGTTTATCTCAGAGAACTATTCACCATCTTTTTTTTCTCCATTTATACCAATGAAAGACAAGAAATATCAGACAAAGAAATAGGCAAGTATACCCATTTCATGCTGTGCCATATATATGTATATATATATATATATATATATATATATATATATATATATATATATATATATATATATATATATATATATATATATATATATATATATATATATATGAGGCCCCGTGAGGAGTGATGCAAGCGACATTTTTTAATCATATGATGATGATAGGCTCACATGATAGGGGATGGGTTAAAATAGTGCTATATGGCATTAACTCCAAAATGGCCGATGTGTCCCTTACATCACTCCTCCTCGTGGTGCCTCATATATATACACACATCCTGACTCTCACATGACCTCAAGCAATGTTGTGGTTTATTTTGTTTGTTTACAAAGTAAAGAGGTGAGAGCAGAGGAAGGGACAGAGGAAGCACACTCAAGAATAGGATGAGGGAGAAGCGGGAAACTAGGCAAGGGTATAAAATGCAGAAGGTACATATAAGCAGCCATGCACAACCATACACTTCCCTCCTCACTCACCTCGGCCACCTGGACCGGTTTTCTTTGTCTCTTTATTTCTCCGACTCATTTTAAACAAAGCAACTGTCCTTACGCCGTCTACTTTTCCTGGCAAAATATTCCACATGCCAACTACTCAATAAGAAAATGTCATTTCTCATTATTTTTTGTCCCCTCCCCCGCCCCTCCAACGAGGTCGGAGATGGTGGGCCTTAAAATGAGCTCCGTCCGAACGATCCGACAAACCGAACATCCGTCTATGCACTTTTGTGCATACGATATTTCAAAAACTGTGAAACATTTAGCTTTCACATTGCATATATCTATTCCTCATGACTATCTCATCCTGATTAGAACACGACTGATTGGCTGAATTATATTGCCATGACAACCATCTCGGTAACTTGGCTTATGTACGCGATATTTCAAAAACCGTTGAACATTTAACTTTCATTTTGTAGATATCTATTCCTCATACCACCCAAAAGGCAGGGGACCAAGAGCATCAAGTTATAATAATAAAAATATGAGTTCCTTATGAGGAACTTTGGTGTAGGAGAAGGCCATTAAGCCCATCAAAACCTGCACTATTATTACCAACCAATGGTTGCTTGTCCATTCTCTATCCTTTTTAAATGCTGAACATCAAGCAAGGAAGCAGCATGTTCCATGTTTGGAGTCTTGGTATGATGGTATAACTCAGCTGGGATTTAGAACCACTGACCTCCCAGACTCAGAGTGGATGCTCTAACCATTACGCCAACTGCTTTAACCATTACACTAGCACATCTGGTGAGTTGCATCATCTTTCCCCAGATACCTGAAATAATACAACATGCTGCTCATATATTTATTACTATAGCATAATGTTAACAAAGACAGCTGAATTCATAAGGATCATGCTGCCATCACCATGCTGATGGACTAGTGGAAGCACCATCCATTCAGAACATACTCTGTACAGAGCATCAGTGCTGCCAAAGCAACCTCCTGGATTGTTGGGCACCATTCTGGATGGGTCACCACTCCAACATAGGACACTTGAATGGCTCAATCATCCCAGCATGCTGGTACTCATTTTGCCGACCTCGGAAGGATGACAAGCTGGGTCAACCCCACTTAGTATTAATTCAACAGCCCGGTGGGATTTGAACTCAGGACTTTCGGATCCCAAGCCCACCACCCTACCCATTAGGATCCAAAGCCCACCACCCTACCCATTAGGATGCCAAGCCCACCACCCTACCCATTAAGCCAACACCAAGCATGTGTAAGCATTGACATGACATAACTAGGCCAACCCTGTTGCTCCCAGTCAATACCCACTTATGTTTGCTTCACTCTGAGAAGAAAACAATAATTTTGATTTCCCGTTGAAAATGGCTGTGATAAAAAGTGAGAGGTAATGGTAACATGATTGGTGAGAGACATGATTGACCTCGACTTTATATATGTCAGATCATGCTGCTGTGTATGAGAGTGTGGTATCTGGTCCAAGCTCCAACCACTATGTTGAAACAAAAGAAGTAGCTTTGACAGTCCTTCACCAAGGTCAGTTTACATAATAGTTATGTTTGTGACAACAGATTCAGGTGATTGTTACACATTCGGCAGCAACAAGTATGGACAACTCGGCAGATTTACAGCCAAGGATGGGGAGCAACCTCGGCACGTGTCCACTCTCGGCGCCAAGCACATCTGCAGAGTGTCTTGCGGAGACTCATTCACCATCGCTGTATCAACAGGTTCATGCAAAACTTTCTCACATCTCATTTGAGGACTATTTTCCTGAATTATTTGTGAGTGAAGGTTCTTCATTTATTTGGGGGTTTTTTGCTGTTATTGTTGTTGTTGTTAAATCTCTTCTTGTCAAAATGAAGTTCTTGTCATCAATATGATGTTCAAAACAATCAAAGAAGAAAGGGACTTTTCTATATTTTGTGGAAATTCCACATAAATAACTTGTAATGATACCATATATAATTTGAGAAGTGTTTGTTTCCTACTTGCGAAATCGAACATTCACAAGTATCTTGGTTGGTCTGTTATTCTGTGTGTCTGTCTGTATGTATGTCAGTCATCTACAGGTCCAAATTCTACACTGATTTTCATGAAACATAACCACATGGTAGAACTAGTTGAAAACTAGAAGCCTATTGTTTTTGAGGTCAAAAGATTGAAACAACTTGCTTTCTCTTCCTGGAAAGCAAACCCAACATAAGGCAATCTCAGCTCATTCCACAAAGCCCGCAACAAGTGTGTACCCACTCTGAGGAGAGCCAAAAAACAACGTCTATCCAACCTCACAATTGAATTTTCAAACGTGTTGCCCTCCACTAAAACCTGGTGGCGTCTTGTTAAGACTGTCTCCGGAGTATGCTCCCCCTCCACCCCTCCCCTCTCTTCAAATGGCTTCACAGCCGACTCTGCTCGTGAAAAGGCCGAATGCCTCAATTCTCTGTCTTTCCAAATTTTGTGTCCCAAACTCTGGAAAACCACATTTATCTATTTGCTCACCACTCCTCTCTCTGCAGTGACTTCCCTCATCCTTCAGATAGGCAGGCAGCAGCCTCTTCCCACTCTTCAGACCTTGACTAAATCACAAGCTGGTCAAATACTTGGAATATGTCTTTCAACCCAGCAAATCTCACACTTTCTCTCTCTCTCTCTCTCTCTCTCTCTCTCTCTCTCTCTCTCTCTCTCTCTCTCTCTCTCTCTCTCTCTCTCTCTCTGAAAGGACCGTATGGCAAACCCTCCCAATCTACTTTCTTAACAATCCTCTTGAAGTTCATTCACTCAAACTGGGTCTCAAGTCAAGTGTCATAATGTCATTTGTATCATAGGTAGATCTTGGTTACGTGTAAGCCTTTAACACCAAAAGGTTTACACGAGTCATGAGCTGGTTGTTTACATGAGCTTGATAATTTATTAACCATGATCTTTCTGGGGCAAACCACATTTCAAAGTTGGCCTCCAAAGCCAGTTGCAGACTGGGCATCTTGCATCATACAAAGTCCTTCCTTGGCACACCTGAACTCCTATCCACATATAAGGCTATATATATAAGACCCATCCTCTTCACTCCCCCCCCCAACCCCTCCTGGAGTGTATAGTGATGTTTGGTGAGGCATCGCTCTCCATGTCCCCCCCCCCTTCTTCACCCCTACCTAGCTACCTCATCCCTCCTCGCTCCCCACCTCACTCCTACGCCCCTCCATGCTCCCCATCCCTACTCTCTCTCCCCAATCCCTCTCCCTCTACCTCTCTCTCTCTCTCTCTCTCTCTCTCTCTCTCTCTCTCTCTCTCTCTCTCTCTCTCTCTCTCTCTCTCTGTTCTCTCTCTCTCTCTCTCTCTCTCTCTCTCTCTCTCTCTCTCTCTCTCTCTCTCTCTCTCTCTCTCTCTCTCTCTCTCTCTCTCTCTCCCCCTCCCTCCTCTCCCTCTCCATCCCTCTTTCTCCCCCACCCCTTAATAACGCTGCCAACGAAGTGATGGGGTGTATTTGCTTGTCTATACTATAAGAGAGATGTCTGTCTGTCTGTCTGTGTATTGCCATTTTCTCAGAGATGGCTGAACGGATATTTGTCAAACTTTCAGCGGTTCTTCAGTGAATCACGAAGAGTGTTTTAGGGAAAATTAAATTATTTAAAATTTCGAAAAGAATTTTTTTTTTTAATCACTCTGTAGTGCCAAAGCTTTTGTAGCTATGTGAAAGGCAGTGATGTCAACAAGTCACCTGAATCAAGTCTTAAGTAAGTCTCAAGTCTATGAGGGAAAGCCTCAAGTCAAGTCTCAAGTGTTTGAGGCCAAGTTTCAAGTCAAGTGTCTTAATGTCATTTATATCATCGATAGGCCTTGGTTACGCGTAAGCCTTTAATACGCAAAAGGTTTACACGAGTCATGAGCTGGTTGTGTACATGAGCTTGATAATTTTTTGGGCATGTGTACTCCATAAAATATATGACAGAAAAATTAAAAATGACAAACTTTCATTCCGTTAATTCAAACTCATTGAGCAGACTTGGTGGTGTAATGATTACATTTGGTCACCAAAATGGTTAAATCGGTAACGAAACTCTGGGACCAGAATAAGTCTTTTTCGTGTCATTAATCTTGGTGATTCCACTCCGAATCTGGAAGGTTGATGATTCAAATGTTTATAAGCAAATACGATCACCTTAGGAATCTCCGCCATGCTACCGATAATGAAGTGGAAGTGAAGGTTGCCAGATATCCGATAAGTATCGTATGTGTACGATAATTCAACCTCTTGTACGATGTACGATCAATAATAATTGCAAATGTATGATAATTCTGGCAATTCCAAAAATAAAGTACTCGGCCTTCAATTTTCAATTTCAATTTCATAACATTTTTCTCAATCTGCTGGGTAGATTATGACCTGCTCACACAGGCATGATCACATAAGCACGTGCACAGAGAGCAACTGATCAAAGCAATACACACGTCACTTTCGAGTTCTGATTTCCGAGCATGTGGAGTTGCGGACTGTGGATGTGCGCACGTCAGGTAAGGGTTATGGCTAGGGTTAGAGTTAGAGTTATGGCTTCGTCATTTAGATTTTTCTTTTAATGACATCACAGTCTGCAGGTGAATGCAATGAGTTGCCTATAATTATGGCTAGCATTGCTGAAAGAGAGGACCTCAGTGACTTTTAAAGAGAGATAATTATTGAGGCGCATTTGGCAGGACCTTGAACATTTTGCAGGATGTTGAAGATGGAGCCGCCAGGCAGGAGGAGAAGAGGAAGGCCAAAGAAGAGGTTCATGGATGCGGTGAGGGCGGACATGCGGGTGGTTGGAGTGTCAATGGAAGATGTGGAGGATAGAGCAAAATGGATACAGTTGGTCCGCTGTGGCGACCCCTAACGGGAGCAAGCCGAAAGAGGAAGAAGAGAGGAAGAAGATTTGGCAGGACCTTCAGTGACAAAGACAGCTCAACTTGCTAATGTTTCATGAGCAACGGTGTCTAACGTGATGTCGGCATGGAACTCTGAGGGAAATACATCAATCAGCAAAGGGCAACAGTGGACGGAAGCACATACTTCAGGATCGCGATATCCATGCATTAATTTCAAGTGCAAGGCAAAGCAGATGAGCAACTGCAGATCAATTGACTGTTTATTTCAACCTGGAGCATGAGTAGCCAGTTTCATCAAAAACGCTACGCCAAGAACTCCACAGAGCAGGATACCATAATCAGGTTGCAGTGCACAAACCACTCATCACACCTGGCAATGCACGTTTGCAAGTCCACTAGTGCAAAGAGAACATGCAGTGGACTACTCAGCAGTGGATAAATGTGATATGGTCAGATGAATCATCCTTCACAATGTTCTTGACAAACGGACGAATGCACGTGTGGTGCCAACCTAAGGAATTCTACAACCCTGAGTGCTTGGTTCCAAAAGTGAAGGGTTCTGGTGGTTCAAAAATGTTGTGGATTGCATTTTCCTGGCATGGTTTGGGTGCAGTCATTCCCTTAAAAGGCAAGGTCAATGCCAATCACTACTTCATGGTACCAAGTGATCATCTTCACCCGTCGCAGCATTTTTTTTTTTCTGCCGGGAGGGGTGTCTTCCAGGATGACATTGCCGCCATCCACAGAGCATGTGTGGTCACCCAATGGTTTAATGAGCATGACACTGATATTATCCATATGGCTTGGCCTTTTCAGTCACCAGATCTGAACCCAATTGGGCATTTATGGGATATTCTGGAATGACACCTGAGACAGCGTTTTCCACCTCCATTGAACAGGTGTGACTTGATTGACTTTCTCGTGGAAGAATGGTGCTGCATCCAGCCTGCAGAATTCCAGACGCTTGTGTACTCTATGCCGTGGCACATACTGGCCTCACGTGGTAGTCCAACACCCTATTAAGTGACTTTACATTGATGTTCCCACCTCTGGAACAAACTCCCACACTCTCTTCAATCCCACTCTTCCCTCCAGGTTTTCAAAGCAGCTGTTCACCACCATCTCTTATCTTCCCCCATCCAAAACCATGATCTTTTCTACCCCTGCTAATCCACCCCGAACCCACCCCTTCAAATTCCCTGCTTTCCTTCCAGAAAGTCCCTGTCGTGTCCATCTTGTTTACCGTGTGTACCCTGCCCCACCCCTCTCCCTTCCACAGATCTCATGTCTCTGTTCCACACTCTTTTTTCCTTCCCTCCCCCCCCCCTTGTCTCCTGCTCCCCTTGTTGTGCGTTCTGTGTGTTAGCTCTCATACGAGCCTCGACAGTGTATGCAAAAAAAAAAAAAAAAAATCCATTTTTTTTTGTCCACTACCTGTACATAGTGTTACAGAAATGTCTTCTTGGGGTTAACAATGTACACCTTAGAAATAGTTACTTCCACAGGGCGTGTTTAGCGTAAGAGTGGGGTAAATTTATTGTAATAGAATATACGTCAGTATTTGTATGGAAAGGCTGTCATCTTCCCGACCAGTTTTGTTTCTAAAATTCTTCTCCCTGAACCCCTTTTTAATGTCTGAACCCCTCTGCAAATCTGTTCTTTACGTGCTTTTGTGGAATCACAGCCTGATGGACCAACCAAGGCACAAGTTTAGGCACGCTCTTGCAGAGTCTCAAGCATTCGCGAAGGACCGAGAAGGTTCAAGGCAGAGCTTCACCTTGAGCGGCACCTGAACCACTAATGGGTGCAAAGCAGGAAGGCCTGGGCAATGTCACAAAGCAAGGCATCACCCGACATTATAAACCCCGTGGCGGACAGGAAGTGGGTCAGTGTGGTCTGGGATTTGGTGGGAGAAGACGTGTTTCAAGGAAGCTCTTGTGGAGGAGGAGCCTATATTCCCACCAACCGCCATAGCAATTTGAGCCAGCTGCCTGCCTGCCTCTGGTCACCTCAGTTCAGTGGCCATTATGCGTAACTCGAGGTGCCTGTGCGAGTGTGTGGGCCGCAATTGGGTATTTTTGTTCTATGATCTCTTTGATCTTTCTTTGGAGTGAATCGAGGTCCTAAGGATAGGCTATTTGAGGATCTGCCATCTGTATGAATTCCCGGGGTGCGTGCTCCATTTATTGTAAACCAGCAAATGAAACCCGTTGCTTCGCTGACGGTGGTATTAAGGAGAGGGGAAGAAAGGAGGGAGCGGAGGAAGAGAGAGAGAGGATGGAGGGGGGGGGGAGACAGAGAGAGGATGGAAGGGGAGTGCAGAGGGGTTGGGGGTGGGGGAGTGAGGAGTGATTTGGAAGCTAGAACAGGGTGAGGAAGGGGGAAGAGTGAAGAGGGGGAGACACGGAGAACTACACCTCCCCAAACATCATACACTCTGGGAGGGGGTGGGATGAGGAGATTGGGGGAGGGGGGAAGTGGTGAGGGGGTTTTGGAGGAGGAAAGCATGAGGGGAGGGGCACTTGAGGGGTAAAGGGAGAGATGGGTTCTCGGCTTGCATTTGGTAGTGGGACTTCTGGAGGAAAAGGGGGCGGGGGAGTATTACAGGAATGAACAGAATGGGATACGTTAAAACAGCACGTTAATACAGCATGCACAGACTGCTGGGAGATGTCCACGAGGGTGGAGAGTGGAGTGGGTTTGGGAGGAGGTTAGCATGAGAAGCGTGAGGGGAGGGATAGGGAAGGCAGCATGAGGGAAAGGGAAGGCAGTATGAGGGAATGCAAGGCAGTGTAAGGGGAAGGGAAGGCAGTGTGAGGGGAAGGGAAGGTGGTGTGATGGGAAGGGAAGGCAGCATGAGGGGAAGGGAAGGCAGCATGAGGGGAAGGGAAGGTGGCATGAGGCGAGGGGAAGGGAATGCAGTGTGAGGGGAAGGGAAGGCAGTGTGAGGGGAAGGGAAGGTGGCATGAGGGCAAGGGAAAGCAGCATGAGGGGAAGGAAAAGCATCCTGAGAGAAGGGGAAGGGAAGGGTGATAAAATGTGCCCAAACAGCAACATTTTCTTTTTAAGCACTGTGTTCTGCATAAAACTGGGCTGGAACATTTAAAACCCATGCTGTCTACCTTTGCACCTCCATGGTCGGCTCAATCCAAATCAGATTCGAACATGCTACACTCTGGAGAAGCCATTTTATATTTAAACTAAACTGTCAGTCCTTAACAGTCCCCTTCACAGAGGGGAAGTGGTGGATGAGAGAGAGAGGGAGAGGGATGGAGAGGGTGGGAGAGAGAGAGGGGGGAGAGAGAGAGAGAGAGGGGGTGGGAGAGAGAGGGGGAGGGTGAAAGAGAGGGGAGGGAAGAGTGAGGAAGGTGGAGAGGGCAAAAGGAGAGAAGATTGGGGGATTTCAGCAGTTTAGTAATGTTTTCAGTAACATTTTCAGTAACATTTTCAGTAAAGTACAGCAGTTTCAGTAATGCCCAGTTTAAAGTCCATCCAAGAGACGGCACACCACTGATGAATCACCCTGCCTGTGAAACACCGGGATGAGAGTTTATAGCTGGGTTGGGATTCAAACCCAGGCTAGGCAGCTTGGTGTGAGCATGCATACATCTCGGCTATCTTTGTAACCACCGAAAGCATTTTTCACTCATTGTTATCCTGTAATTTATATTGCCTTCCTAACTCCGTTGATATGCCCTTGGAGAACTGCGTCATGGTGTTGCCATGGTAGCTTGTCAACAAAACTTTTAAAAAATGAAACTTTAAATTTTTTACATGTATTTTAGGTATGCTGTATATTAATGCATTTACGTGAATCTTTCAGAAAGAAAGCAGATCGCATAAAAGGTGATAAACAAACTGCGTTCGTATTTGCTGAAAGAGGACCCCTGTGGACTGTGTCTCCGTGGCTTGCAAAACAGCTTTGATCCTGCTGGTTCATTATTTTTGTTTCGCTTTATAAAGTTCCACTTTCGGCACGTTCATTAATCTTTTCTTCACTCAATATAATTGTCTGAACAACAGAAAAAGTTAAGTTTAATGCCTAACTTAAATAAATATACACTTAGTTATAAAAACCGCTAATTTGTTTAAATTTTCAGATTTCACTCCAGATTTTGACACTTATTTAGTCCACGAGATGTGATTCTCAAATCTGATGTAATATTTTGATTATATACTTCAATTAGTCCATAAGAGTAGATTGTGTTTCCAAGGCAATGCATTCGGTCGAATCCATATGGCGGCTAAGACCCCTGTGAGGCAAATTTTGGCTGATCAAGAAAAGCCTTTCATGGAGGTAAGCCGTTAATTATCTTCAAAAGGGGTGTTTACATTTCACAAACACCCAATTTTCATTCATGCACTTCATTGGAGTGCTTTTAGTATGCATGCAAAGTTTGGGGCCCCGAGGTTTCATGGTTTTGGAGTTATGGAGGACACACACACACACACACACACACACACACACACACACACACACACACACACACACACACACTGACATTTATTAGTATCAATAATCCAGTTGTGATGTGGCTTTCAGTGTTTGTCCTAAGATGCTGTTGAAATCTGCATTTCTGACAGATGGAGACCTGTATACCTGGGGAAACCATGCCCGGGGGAGGCTGGGAAGACCCCCAGATGAACCCAACACACCTCGTAAAGTTTCTCTTCCAGAAACGCAGACATTTTCAGTGGCTTCCATTTCCAGCCAGCACAGTAACAGCCTGCTCGTCCTTCATCATCTATTGGTGTGATCTACTCAGCCTCACCACCCAAAGATACCGAAAAAATTAAATCCAATCTCTGCACTTTCGAGATTTCTTCAATTCACTCTTTTAAGATCTACTATTTTTTCAAACTTTATGAGACCCATTGAGACACTTGTACATATTATGGCATATAGGATGTGAAGGGCACCCAGTCATCATTGAACATCAGAAACACCAGATGCTAACTTTCATTTCAAATCCTAAGCATCCATTTTAAGATACGAGAGTGATATATTTCCATTCCTTTTGTTCTGTGATGTTTGGTTGAACACAGTGTTTAGGATTTCAGATAATAACTTAGAGGGTAATGAAGTGATGTGTATGAAAATGGAACTGTGACAAACATGAAAACTGAATGTCACAAGAAATGTCAAAAGTGAGGAGAGGGATATTTGGCCAATCAGATATTTGTCTTTTTTGCAAGGACAAAAAAAACAACAACAAATATGAACACAACGAACATGAACATTAGTTGGAGGGCGTTAAAGATCCCACGGTGTCTTTCACGAAGAGTTGGTGAGTTATCGCCGGCACCATGAACAAATTTGAAATCCCTGCCTGGACTGTGGGTAGAAAGTGTTCTGGTTTTGTTGGGGGTTACTCAAGACAAGGTTACACCGCTTGCTATCCTAGAGTGTGGTTGTTGTCTAGGTACCATCTTCTGCACTCGAAACAAATTGGCCAGGTGGTTGACATATTTAATGATAACATGCTTCTCTGGATACAAAGGGTAAAAACACACACACACACACACACACACACACACACACACACACACACACACACACACACACACACACACACTTGTGCAAAAATTTGTGAATAAGAATACAATAAACCCATCAGCATGTGCATCACTTTATTTGCTTTGGAAATATAGAATTGTGTGTAACATTTAAACATACCTGTTGAAAGAGTGTATTCATGTCTTGAAAACCTCATATGCTCCAATCATTTTGAAAGGAAGATCATGGAATTAGGTCTAGGAAGTGTGCAGATGAGGGAAAGTAATTTGGTCTTCTTGAACACTCTTCATCATCAGTGTGCACTGCTTTCTATATGTTATACAGTATGGCTGTTGGCTGGTTCAGCGGCTCCCACACAATAAGCAAATTTACATGCACAGGTTGTTCGCATATCACATGTGAATGGCCATCTTCTGCTACGAAGACTGACACATGATGCATATGGCCCAGTATTATATACAGGGAATATAGATTTATGCTCAAGCTACTTATATGGTGCAACAGTGCATGTAATGTCTCAATCATGACATCATTCTATGCTCTCTGTTGTTGGATTACTTTTTTTTGGTATACAATGTAGATTGTAGAGGCTCCTGAAGGAGCTAGAATATAGAATGTATCAGGATGTAACAGAACAAAAGGAACAGTAGAAAGTGGGGGGAAACACTGACAACAGGGTTGAGGGACAAATAGAGGGAGTCTTTTGCAAATAATGGATGTGGGGAGGAATGAGGAGTATGGGAGGATGCAGGGGGTAAACAAAATGGATACAGCCGCAAACTCTCGCGAAGGTAAAACTGGAAACTTGGAAAGAGCTGAACTTGGGGGAGGGAGTGGTTAACGGAGGTAGAAAAGATCATGGTTTTGGATTGAGGATGATCTGAGATGGTGGTGAACAGCCATCTTGAAAACTTGGAGAGAAGACTGAGATTGAAGAGAATGTGGAAGTTGGTTCCACAGGTCGGAAAAAAAAGAGGAACAAATGAGTGTAGGTGAGCAGTGATTCTGTATTTAGGTAGTTTCACCAGAAGGGGGGTTGCTGGTGGACCGTGTGCACACTGTAGAAATCTTGGGGGGGGGGGTGGAGCATGGAAAGATCTGGTCTTCCACTGCCTACCTTCTGGTCTTGCAGAAGGTGCATGGTCATAAAGTAGGTGGTAGAAGACGGAGAGACCACCAACCTGTCTGTGATGGGGGAGTGACAGGCCCATTGACTCAACTTAATTGTGGGAGATTACAATGACCTTGAAAGCCTTTACTTGTTCTCTACAATATCAAGCTGAGCAAAGTGTGAGGCAAGAGCACCAGCCCAGAGGGAAAAGTAGTACTCCATACAACTGCGGATGAAGGCCTTGTATGTGGATAAAAGTTTAGGTGTGCCATGGAAGGACTTTGTATGATGGAGGATGCCCAGTCGGTGACTGGCTTTGGAAGCCAATGTAGTAATGTGGCTTGCCCAAGAATAATCATGGCTAATAGTGAGGCCCAAAGGTTTGAGAGACTGAGCTCCTTAAAGATGGTTGTTAATAAAGTAGATTAGAGGGTTTTCCAAATGGTCCTTTGGGAGACACACAGTGAGAGAGTGAGAAATTGAAGAGACAGTTCTTGCACTTTAGGTAATTTAAATCCTTAGCCACTCAGACGTTTCCCCTGGTACTGAATGCTCCTTGTGCAATTTGTGGTTCGAGGTTAATTCGCTAAGACTGCCCCATGTCACAGTGCAATTAACAAACTGCTGCACATTACAGCCATTTTGTCTGATTGGGCGGTCATGCTGAAGGATGACCTTCATAAAAAGCTCGAGAGCGACTGGATCTTGGAATCGCTCTCAAACTGTTTCCCTTTCTTTCAGGTTATGTGTTGTATGTGAAAGCGTGTTGGCTTATCCTCATAAGATGGCTTTGAACGTTGCGTACACGATTGCAGAAGTCGTTATTAGTGTCCTGTCCATTGTGGGAAACGGGCTTGTTTGCATTGCCGTGATGCGAACCAGGCACTTGCAGACAATCACAAATTATTTCATTGTTTCCCTGGCCGTGGCAGATATTTGTGTTGGGATTGTGGCCATTCCTTCTGCCATTCTTGAGGAATTCGGTTTGCCGAGACATAATTTCCATCTATGTGTCCTCATGCTATCTTCAATTGTCGTCTTCACCGAGAGTTCGGTCCTCAGTCTCCTTGCCGTGGCCGTCGAAAGGTACCTGGCGATCTTCAGCCCTTTACGCTATCAGGTGTTTATTTTCTTTTCCTTCCATACTATCGTGAGTGATTGCACATACAAGGGGCCTCTTAAACGTTACCTGGATGAGGTACTTGTACTGATAGTCCAAGAAACGCCGAGGTTGTTTATTTTTAAACATACAAGTATATTTAATTCGGAAATGTTTATTTTTCTTCATTGTATATACTTGTAGATTGAAAATAAAATAATCATTGGCGTATTTCAGACTAGGGCTGGCACGCTGTCCTCGAAGCTGTAAAGCCTGTGGGGGTTTTATTGTATACACAGTCAAGGCTCATATAAGAGCTAACACACAGAAATGCACAACAAGAGGAGCAGGAGACGAGAGAGGGAAGAAAAAAATACAGTGGGGAACAGAGACATGAGGAGATCTGTGGAAGGGAGATGGATGGGGCGAGGAACACAGGATAAACAAGATGGATACTACAGGGACTTTCAGGTCCTTACACGACAGGGACTTTCAGGAAGGAAAGCAGGGAATTTGAAGGAGGTGGCTTTGGGGTGGATTAGTGGGGGGTATAAAAGATCATGGTTTTGGATGTGGGAAGATAAGAGATGGTGGTGAGCAGCTGTTCTGAAGACCTGGAGGGAATCCCAACACATGGGTTTGAATCTCAACAGCTTTAAACTGCCATCCTGGTGTTTGACAGGCAGCTAGATTTATCAATGTGTGTGCCATCCCTCGGATGGCCATTAAACTGGGCATCCCCTCTGCTTAGAATTAGTTGGTGGACGTTAAAGATCACACGGTGTCCTTCGCGAAACGTACACAAGCAATCGCAGGCACCACAAACAAATTACAAACACCTGCCATAACTACTTGATCGAACATCAGTCCTGGCCAGCCGGTTTGTAAAATACTTGTGCCAAAAAAACCTTCCCTAGCCGACTCTACAAGAACGTGGTAATAATTGTGGCCATAAAAGAAGAAGTATTGTATCAGTAAAAATATAATAATTAAAGGTTTCCTTGCTCATTATAGTGGTCGATGCTTGTGTATTGAAAAAATGAATTCAATATCTCATTCTGAGTACTTTCTGAACACCCCATGATGTACTTGTAATGGATTATTGTGGTTTACCGGTTAGTTTACTGTGTGCTGCGTGTGCAGGCGTTGATGACCCATCGCAATGCCCTCATCACCATTCTTATCGCATGGATCTTTTCCATCGTTATCGGACTTGTGCCAACAATGGGCTGGCATTTACCTCCTCCAAAAAACGGCAATTGCTTCTTCATTCTTGTGGTCAATATGAGCTATAATGTAAATTTCATTTTCTTTGGTTGTTTCCTTCCTCCTCTACTCTTCATGTTCTTCATATACACGCACATCTTCTTGGAGGTGCGACGCCAACTCAGGAAGATCGCTACTGAAGGAGTGTCCAAAACCAAGGTGAGGACTTGATTATTTATTGCAAAACACATGGACTTCCCTGTTCTCTGTTCAAGCTCAAGCACATGGTTTGGTTTTTATTCCTTGCATAACTGTCTTATTATTCAGGTACCAGGGCAAGGTGTTAAAGTAGCATTAAACATAAATAAAGCACGTCATCATCATCATCATCGATAGTCTGCTCAATCTGGGTACACAATCGGCATCACCTGGTATTATATGGATGTTTCAAGTTTATTTTTCCACAATTCAAAAAATGCAACCGTTCTCAAGAACAAACAAATAGTCTACAAAAATCACAAAGCAAACAAATTAGTACAATGACAAATGAGTGTGTAAGAAAATGAATGAGTGTGTAGGAGTCTATGTACAAAGATAGCCTTGTAGTGTAGACTGCTGTTAGTTACATATACTTACAAGTGGGTTATGCTCACACATTGTAACAATAACGACCCATGCTTCCCCATTGTCTCGGATCGCTCACCTGCATTTGGTTTTTCATTTATTTATTTTCTTTCTTTTTCTTAATTTATTTATATTTTCATTCATGAATGTTGTCCGACGGTTCTGTGATTTTTCCTGGTGTACCGGCTTCAATGTCTGTCGGCACACAAATTTACCGTGCTTCCCCATTGTCTTGGGCCGCTCGCCTGCATCTATTTTTTCATTTTTTTTTTTCATTTATGGATGCTTTTCGATGGTTCTGTGATTTTTCATAGTGTATCGGCTTCTATGTCCATCGGCATACAAATTTACCGTGCTTCCCCATTGTCTTGGGTCACTCAATTGCATGTATTTTTTTTTTCATTTATTTATTTTCATTTATGGACACTTTCCGATGGTTCTGTGATTTTTCCCCGTGTTGCAGCTTTGATATCCGTGAGCATGCAAAATTTCAGCTTTCTACATCACCCTGAAGGTACCGAACATTAATATCAGTCAGTGAGTCTGCGTTGGAGTGGCGACCCATCCAGGATTGCGCCCAATAGCCTAGGAAACTGCTTTGGCAGCACGAACGCTCTGTATAGAGTATGGTCCCAATGGATGGATGGAGTGAGTGAGTGAGTCACTCAGTGAGTAGTTAGAATAAGCTTTATATATTAGATTTGTAAGGACTGAATTATAATGTATGAGAAAGAGAAAAATACAGGAAAGAAAAGAAGAGGTGTAAAATAGGGGGAAGGGTTGAAGTCCAGCAAATACCAACATAAATTTTACCATTGTCTTAAATTTAACCAACTTCAAACACTCATAAACAGAATAAAATATTTACGAGTCCACTCTATACCTATTCAACAATAATAATTTCAACTTACATTTCATTGTATGGTAGTCAGAAGTTGGCTTACTATTACAATGTAATGAATTCCAAAATGGGGTCCAGTAAAAATTATAGTTTTTTTCGCAGAATTTGTTCTTACTCGTGTAAGGTGGAACTTACTGATTTGGCTTGTCAAATAACCAGAGAAACCTTAGACTTCATAATTATTAGAAAATAATATAATTGCACAAACTTGGTAACTATTTTCAATCTTCCTGGAACATAAAGGTTCCAAAATGAGATAAGTACAATTCAGTTATCTTTAAAATTACAGTTTCAAGAAATAAAGAGTTTGTATGAGATCGATAACCTCTATTACAAATAAATCTCATAGCTCCAATTTTAATCAATAAAATCTTATCTATCTGAAAATTTAAGGCATTGTCTCAAGCAAGTAAACAATAATTCAGCTGAGACAAGACCAGAGTTGAATATAATGAAAGAATTATTGTTTTTGGGAATTAAAAAAAAAATTTCATTTACAATAACAGCACTTCTAGAAATTTTCTTCATAAATTATTTACATGCATTGTACCAATAAATTAGTGTTCTGTACTTTACATAAACCTGTTTGGTTGATATAAATGGGTCCTGGAAGCAACCAAATTGCATTACTATAAACATGTATTTGATTTTATTTGAATTCAATGAGAGCTTATGAACCATTATCCAATGAAAAACGTATTCCAGTTGAACATTGACTGTTTCAACGAGAATGTGTGGCTCTGGATGAGAAAAGACAAGATTTTAATCGTCGGCATACAAAATGAAAGACAACACATCAGCAGTTTTATTAAAATCTTTATTGTAAATTATAAATAACAGAGGCCCTAATGTAGAGCCCTGTGGGACACCACATGCCTGGTGTTGGCTTAATGGTTAGCATGGTGGGCTTGGGATCCGAGGATCCTGAGTTCAAATTCGGCTGTTGAATTAATACCATGTGGCGTTGACTCTGTCTGTCATCCTTCCGAGGTCGGCAAAATGAGTACCAGCTTGCTGATATCCTGTGTCGGAGTGGCGACCTGTCCACGATTGTGCCCGATAGCCAGGGAAACTACTTAGGTAGCACCAATGCTCTGCACAAAGTATGGTGTCGATGGATGGATGGATGGGACACCACATGTCACCAGATTCTGTCTTGATTCGTAATTTCATCCTATCTCAATGGTGAACAATCACTTTAAAAAATTATTAGTCAGATACGGATTCGGATCTTCACCAAAATCTAATCAGTTCGTCCTTGTCACACACCGAACATGTCCACAAAATTTCATCTGGATCCGTCCGGAACTTTTTGAGATATTCTGACAAACAAATACACAGACAAACAGACAGAAAGGGGTGAACACATAACCTCCCTCACCTTCGGTGGTGGAGGTAATGATAAATCTTTTTAAATATTTTGAAGTATTTGTACGTTTGTACGTTATTCTTTCACGGCTGAACCGTTGCACCGAGAGACCCCAAATTGTGGCTGTATGCACAGTACTTCATAATCTAGGCAAGGTTTTAAGCCACCATAGGCTGATATAAAGAGTTTATTGGGATGCGGGGTCAGGCAGTGATGCCGCCCGCCCGCAGGCAAAAGGTAACCACCATGAGGCCAATAACTCCATCGATTTTCAACGTCCAACATGTCTACAAACCACCGCCGGGAAAAGCTCACACAGCCCGTCAGCACCGGGTATCCCCTGCTCATTGAATATATCTGTCAAAGGAAGTATATTATTCATTCCATCATGATTTGCACTCTTTTTATTTTTTAAATGATTTACAATATCCAAGGTTAATTTCTGCTGCATGAGTTGGGAAAATAAACAATGAATTGGCATCTGGATAATTTTTTTGAAAAATCGATAAAATTCCTCCCCATAAAATAATCATAAAAATATTCAACAACAACATTTTTATCCTCACATGAGCGAGCCAGCAGGTGTTGTTTGTCTTTGAGTGTGCATGGTGTTTCCTGTTGATTCATTTGCGATGTATGTTAGAGTAGATGGAGGTGTTAGTGTGTGTTTTGCAGTGTTGCTTGCATGTCTTAACCTTAGTTTGCATTTTACCCCGACCCGCTTATGCAGCTTCGAGGTGTGTATTGTATAGGTTTGGTAGTTCCACACCTTCACCAGTTTCACCACCTTCACGACCTTTGGCATGCTACTCATTGAGAACCAATCTCCAATATTTATAAGGTGACTAAGGAAGTATGCAGGATTATGAAACCAACTGTTTATTCCAATTCTAATTAGATGTCACTTTCATTACCAACTTGAAACCAATAGTTTGTGAAACACCTTGATTAGAGAGTGCACAGCCTTTTGCGAAACAAAGTAGTTTGGGTTTGATATTGATGGAATATATGAGCACATGTGTTGGAAAGGGTCAGCCTGTCTTATGGTGTAAGGACAGGATTGCACGATTTTATACACAACTTTATAATAGTTACACCTTCTGTGTAAAATGGAAATGTATCTCCTATGACGTGTCCGTGTACAGGAGCATAATGGACAGGACCTCACAAAGAAGGAGATAAAGACTGCAACCTCCTTGTTCCTCGTATTATTTATCTTTTGTCTCTGCTGGCTTCCGTTGCACATCATAAACATCATCTTTCTGCACTGTCCCTCCTGCTACATGCCATTTCCACTCGTATCTGCCTCCATCATCCTCTCCCACATCAACTCGGCCGTGAATCCCATCTTTTACTCCTTCCGCATGCGCTCCTTCAGACGAGCCTTCCTGAACATCATTCTGTGTCGAGGTGATGCGGCCGATGTCAGGTAACGTTGCACCAGCTGAATGAGTGCCCTGACATCATGTGATTATTTAGGACTGTATGGAGGATACAGATAGACCGACCGGCGTACGACTGCAGCCCCTCTGCACGACCCATTTGTCTCAAAGCTCCACAATTTTGTAGATTTGGAAATGAAGAAGTCGCCTTCACATGCTCCCGAAAGCATGCAATGGATTGTGTGACTTGCAAACTAAATTACTGGTACATGCACATTACAGGAAATGTACAGCATGGATGTTGATGTCCCTCTGACTTAACATGAGAAACGCATGGTGGAGTGTTTTGATCACCTTTCTTTGAGATCCATCGAAAGTCATGTTTATGAAACATTTGAATAGATCTATTTTTGCAAACATTGTGTTGGACTTTGTGTTTTGTGTGTTTATGTACAGTGGCATGCAAAAGTATTCACCCACGAACAATAATGCTACATTGACTGAATATGAATTACAAATAATTTAAAATTTTCTTTCTAAATGAACTTTTTTTTTATTGATAACTGGAGAGATTAAACTAAACGCTTGTAATTGAAGGAGGTTACTTGTCAGGAATACCTGCAAAAAACATGTACAAATCAAAATTTACTGGTTGTTAAAGTATTCAGCCCCTAAAGTCAGTACTTGGTGGAAGAACATTTTTCAGCAATGACTGCTACGAGTCTTTTGGGGTCGGTCTCCACCAGCTTTACACAGAGAGATGGTGAAATCTTTGCCCATTCTTCACGTGAAAATTGCTCTAGTTCTGCCAAGTTTGATGTGGATCGTCGATGGACTGCAATCTTCAAATCTCACCATAAATGTTCATTTAGGTTCAAGTCAGGACTTTGACCGGGCAACTCAAGAACATTTATTTTCTTCTTATTCAGCTACTCCAGCGTGGCTTTAGCTTTGTGCTTCCGATCATTGTCCTGCTGAAATGTGAATCTCCTACCCAATTTCAGATTCATGGCTGACTCAACAGGTTTTCATCAAGGATTCTCCTCTACTTTACCCCATCCATTGTCCCTTATATCCTGACAAGCTTGCTAGTCCCTGCTGATGAAAATCAACCCCATAACATGATGGTGCCACCACCATGCTCAACAGTAGGAATGGTGTTGATTGGGTGGTGTGCAGTGTTCGGCTTGCACAACACATAACACTTTGAATTTAGACTAAAATATTCAATTTTTGTCTCGTCTGACCATCAATAACAAAAGTTTCTCCACATGCCTTACAGTATCATTAATATGCTTTTTCACAAACTCCATATGAGCTTTTCGATTCATCTTTTTCAGTAATGGCTCCTTTCTTGACACCTGTTCATGGAGTCCAGCTTTGTGAAGGGAATGGGATATTGTTGATTGATGAACACTGACCCCCATCTTGGACAAAAAGACTTGCATATCTTTCAAAGTTATTGTTGGACATCATCCTTAATTATTCTTCTTCAAAAGGATTATTACCTCCACCACCGAAGGTCGAAGGTGGTTATGTTTTCACCCCTGTCTGCATGTTTATTTCTCTGTTTGTGTGCAGGACACTCAAAAAGTTGTTGACAGGTTCGCATGAAATTTAGTGGACAGGTTGGGTGTGTGGCAAGGACGAATTGATTCGATTTTGGTGAAGATCCGATAATTATTTAATTTTTACAGTGATTCTTCACCATTGAGAGACGGGGCCAACAATGATATAGTACTGTATAGCATGATGTTTCAAAAATGTATTGGGCCCGAAATGTTCTTGTGGATCAGGCATTGCGTGGCGGAGATATGCGCTCCACCGAGTAACTTCAAGTTTTTCTGAGGTTTTTGTCTACTCTGCACCTTGTTCACAAACCTCACCCTCACCCCCCTCCCACCCCTTAACCCCTGCCCCTCATTCCCCTCACCCCCGCTTATACAGTCCAGCATTTCTCTGTGCATTTAACAACCATTCAAATCTCCCATCCCATGATCTTTATCTCTGTCTATCAAAGTTGGGAATATTGAATCAAGAAAAGCATCCACCAATCAGGAAAAGCAAAGCCTTCCCCCAAACACTCAAACCTTCCCTGCACCCCACATACACAATCTTTCCCCTGCATCCCTCAAACACAAACCTTTCCCCGTACCCCCACATTCAAACCTTCTCCCACACCCCACACACTCAAACCTTTTCCTGCATTCCACCTCCCCCAAAGTCTCCCTCCATCGTATCCAACGCCTTCTACCCACCCAATGCCTCCTCCCACCCCATATCTAACGTTGTGGACCTTAAACATCCAAGGTTTCTGCTCTAACCTGACAGATTTCTCAATCCAGGCCGCTAACGATAAACCGGACATCATCTGTTTAACAGAATCCTTCCTCCCACAGGACGTCCCCAACTCATTAGTGTCTCTCCCCGGTTACTGTCTCCTTCAGTTTGATCGGCTTGAACCACGCCCTTTGATGATGGTTTGATCGGCCTGAACCATGCTCTTTAAATCAATAACTCAATTTTCCACTGCCATTGTACTGATCTTACACCTCCCAACCCCCAGGAGTACCTCTGGATGCAACTTCCCCTCTGCTCCCACCTCGTGTTAATTTGTGTGTTGGACCATCGTCTTCACAGTGATGACTCCATCTACATCTCTCAGACATAGAACAAACTTAACCACTCATCTCAACTCTCTCTTTCTCATATGTGTTGATTTCAATTTTCACCTTGCAACTTGGCTGGGTGTTGGTACCTCTCTCACCAGCCATGACACTTCAGCAAAGGACATCTGTGACTCCATGGGACTGACTATGCCTGGTGTTGGCTTAATGGTTGGGGTGGTGGACTTGGGATCCAAGGATCCTGAGTTCAAATCCCAATCGGCTGTTGAATCTGCACTGCCTGTCATCTGCAACCTGCAACCAGGTGGGATTGAATCTGCAACCAAGGTGGGGTTGACTCTGCCTGTAATCCTTCTGAGGTCGGCAAAATGAGTGCCAGCTTGCTGGAATCCTGTGTCGGAGTGGCCACCCATCCAGGATTGTGTCCAATAGCCAAGGAGACTGCTTAGGCAGCACCAATGCTCTGCACAGAGTATGGTCCCAGTGGATGGATGGATGGGACCGACTCAATCTGTGAACTTTCCCACCCGGATTTCTTCCAATGGCAAATCATCTCTTCTGGACTTGGTGATGATAAACTTTCTTGCAAATGTCTCCTCCTCTTCCTTTGCTCCAATTGGTTCAACTGATCATATGTTTTTGAAAGTGTACACCTCTCTGGCTATTCTCAGAGTCTGGCAATGCCGGCGAGTCTAGGACTCAAGCAGATGGGCAGGGACTGTAAGCAGCAATCTCTCTTCAGGACCGCTCTCCCATATCTCTTGCCCCTGATGTTAACTCAGCCTGGGAATTCTTCCACAGAATCCTGCTCTCTCTCTCATACACAGATTCATCTCATCTTGTCTTCAATTATCCTGCCCTTCTTCCTGCCCATGGTACACTGAACCCTGTGGTGAGGCAGTTGCTCTGAAACAACTTGCCTTCTCTTCCTGGAACACGAATCCAACCGAAGGCAATCTCAGTGCTTTCCAAAAATTCTGCAACAAGTGTGTATCCACCATCAGGAGAGCCAGAAACCAACATATGTCCACCCTCAAGAATGAACTTGCACTGCTGGTCTTGCACATCCTCTCTCTGCCCTTTTCACCCTATAATTTGTGCTCGGTCATGTTCCATCTTCTTGGAAATCTGCCAACATCACTGCACTACATAAAAAAAAGGAGCAGAAACTGATCCCATTACATACAGACCAATCAACTTAGTTCCAATCATCAGCAAGGCCATGTAATCCATTATCGCAGCTGATATGAAATCATTACTTTTCTCCAACAACCTCATCTCAGGTCATCAACTTCTTTTCAGACCAGGTCACTCCACCTCGGACATGTTGCTTCGACTCACCCAACAATGGGTGGAGACCCTCAATGTCAGACATGAGATCAGGGCCATCTCTCTGGACATATCTCGTGCTTTTGTTGCAGTCCGGCATCCTGCCTTGCTATCCAAGACCAACGCCACAAAAAATGACTGTCTTCCTCTACTCTCGTGGCCGACATGGAGCTCTCAACGGAATCCTTTCATCTCCTCTCCCTGTGAAGGCTGGATTGCCCAAAGGCAGTTTTCTGGGCCCAGTCCTATTCCTAATATTCATCAATGATCTCTCTGACCCTCTAGGAAATCCTCTTTGTCTATTTGCTGATGACTCCACCCGCTGCCGTGTCATCCCTCATCCCTCCGACAGGTTTCAGCCTCTTCCCTGTCTTCAGACCTTGAAAAACAATCACAGGCTCGTCAAACACTTGGAATATGTCTTTCAATCCTGACACATCTCACACTCTCACTATCTCTCTCTTGAAGGACCATCTGTCAAATCCTCCTATCTACTTTCTTAACAATCCCCTTGAGGAAGTTCAGTCATTCATATGTTTGAGTTTACCATCAGCCATGTTCTTTCTTGAGCAGACCATATTTCCAGGATGGCCTCCAAAGCCAGGCGTCGACTGAGCATCCTTCATCGTGCAAGACCTTTCCTTCGCCAATGTCAACTTTTACAACCGAGAAGGATTTCATTCGCAGCTTCGAGTACTGCTCTCCCCTTTGGGCTAGCACCCCTGCGTCTCTCATCTTGACAGGCATCTCAAGGAGATGGGGATGGGCCTGGCATCTGCCTGGGAGATGGCCAGACGGAGGCCCCTGGAGTACCGGTGGAAAGTGGACGCAGCGACGCGCTGTTCTGGCACATGCTCCCATACTTGACCTGACTTGCGTCACACCTTGACCTTCTTGATGCCATGGTAAGCATGAACACCCTCAAAATCTTTGTGCTGTCCCGTGATGAAGCGAAGTGTGTTCATCTCACATTGCAGACAGTTTGGTGTCTCTCTGCATTCTACTGCCTCCTTTTATGTCTTGCACCCTCTGCCCTTTCTTGGCTCTGTCCCTCCCACGTGTCTGTGGGGTGGATGGGCTCTGCCCATAACCCTCATCTTTTAATAAACTCCCTAAGTCCAGGCTCACTGACTGCTCACCTGTGGAGCCAACTTCCCCCAATCTGTTCAGTCCATTCTTCCCTCCAAGGCTTCAAAACAGCTGTTCACCATGAACTCAGGCCATCCCCATCCATACTGATCATGATGTCTTCCACCCCCAAATGATCCCATTCCCAAGCACTCCTTTTTCCAGGTTATTATGATTTTCCCTCTCTCCCCATTTTCGTTTGTTCCTTTTTTTCTGTTTCATTCCCACCTCCTCCCTTCCTCTTCTTGCTGTGTTTCATTCAGCTTGAATACAGATAGTTCATCCCAATAGCATGTCCTTTCTCCCTTAATTTCACTCTCCCTTGTGCTACGCTGTTTTGTGTTCCCCTTTCCATTTTGTTCCCTTCCATTCTGCTCTTGCTCGCCCATGAGCCTCGATTGCACAATCTCTTGAAATGAGATCCCCAAACACCCCCCACGCCCCCCCCCCAAAACACTCCACTCCAACACCTCACCCCCCACCCAAAAAAACACTTCAAGGCATTTTGTTTCAAATGAGTGGCGCTACTTCCTGGGTGTCACAATATGGCCGCCGCTACTTCCTGGGTGTCACAATATGGCCGCCGCTACTTTCTGGGTGTCACAATATGGCCGCCGCTACTTCCTGGGTGTCACAATATGGCCGCCGCTACTTTCTGGGTGTCACAATATGGCCGCCGCTACTTCCTGGGTGTCACAATATGGCCGCCGCTCGGCTTCACAATCGCTGGACAAATGAATACACGGTATTACTTCACAACCAGTTAATATAAACATCAGTGGTCCTCCCCGCCTGCTTTTCTCTGACGCTGACAACTGCTACATGTATTTATTGATTTACATTGTTACTCGCACTATTAAACGATTTTTTGTTACGAATTGATTCAGTAAATGTAGATTGTGTTTTTTTTAACCTCAGCTTCATTTAGTTGTTCATTGTGTGGAACACGTGTTCATAAATTGGCGTCAAAGCAACACATACCGCGGTGGTATTAATTTCCGGTTTCGTTATGAGCGGTGTATGGTCCAAGTTAATCAGGAAGCGGATTCTGTTTAATTATTGTGAAGTAACATTCTTAAAGGTGGAGGTTTACAAATACTGACTACATTCGATCACTTTTATAAAAAGTCGATTCTCGGAATACTCATTCCTTTTTAACTTCATTTAATATTCCTGACCGACAAAACCGTTTTGTTTTGTTTTTCTAAAACATCTTCCTCGTTTAAACACATCCTTCAAAAAAAGTTTTATTTTTTATTTTTGGTTCGTAGATTCCTAGTTATCTGTGAGAGAGAACTGTACTCCCAAATATAAAATGATAAACGGGGCTTAATTTGCCACTGCTCGCCTTCCGATGCTGAGGTCGTCGACAGCGAGGTAATCGGCTTCAGATTCCTGTCGTTACTCATTTACTTCTTAAGCCCAAAGGTTGAAGTGTAAGTTTGTTTTTCGGCTGTTTTATTCTTTGGTTCGAATCCCAACGCTGCAACACCCAAACATTAATGTAATACCCCAACATAACTCCCACCACGACAACACCCCAATGCTGCAACACCCCACCGCTACAACACTCCAATACCACAACACCCCACCGCTACAACACCCCACCGCTACAACACCCCACCGCTACAACACCCCACCGCTACAACACCCCACCGCTACAACACCCCAATGCTACAACACCCCACCGCTGCAACACCCCACCGCTACAACACCCCACCGCTACAACACCCCACCGCTACAACACCCCACCGCTACAACACCCCACCGCTACAACACCCCACCGCTACAACACCCCACCGCTACAACACCCCACCGCTACAACACCCCACCGCTACAACACCCCACCGCTACAACACCCCACCGCTACAACACCCCACCGCTACAACACCCCACCGCTACAACACCCCACCGCTACAACACCCCACCGCTACAACACCCCACCGCTACAACACCCCACCGCTACAACACCCCACCACGACAACACCCCACCGCGACAACACCCCACCGCGACAACACCCCACCGCGACAACACCCCACCGCTACAACACCCCACCGCTACAACACCCCACCGCTACAACACCCCACCGCTACAACACCCCACCGCTACAACACCCCACCGCTACAACACCCCACCGCTACAACACCCCACCGCTACAACACCCCACCGCTACAACACCCCACCGCTACAACACCCCCCCGCTACAACACCCCACCGCTACAACACCCCACCGCCACAACACCCCACCGCTACAACACGCCACCCACACAACACCCCCCCGCTACAACACCCCACCGCTACAACACCCCACCGCTACAACACCCCACCGCTACAACACCCCACCGCAACAACACCCCACCGCTACAACACCCCAATGCTACAACACCCCACCGCTACAACACCCCAATGCTACAACACCCCACCGCTACAACACCCCACCGCTGCAACACCCCACCGCTGCAACACCCCACCGCTGCAACACCCCACCGCTGCAACACCCCACCGCTGCAACACCCCACCGCTGCAACACCCCACCGCTGCAACACCCCACCGCTGCAACACCCCACCGCTGCAACACCCCACCGCTGCAACACCCCACCGCTGCAACACCCCACCGCTGCAACACCCCACCGCTGCAACACCCCACCGCTGCAACACCCCACCGCTGCAACACCCCACCGCTGCAACACCCCACCGCTGCAACACCCCACCGCTGCAACACCCCACCGCTGCAACACAGGTGAGTGGGCCCTGAACTTTGTTCAAGTCGATCAATATATTTTATAAAAAACAAACTTTTTTATCTTTAAAAACATTTATATTAAAAAACTTTATGGTGAAGAAATTGTTAAACATTGTTCCAAGTCAAGAAGGTATTGTGAGCAGGCCAAAAAAAACAACAACCACAAGGTGAATTCAGACCCCAGCGAGGTGAGCAAGGATAAGCCTTGATAAAGGATAATTAAATAAGGCCGTTAATTATCTTCAAAGGGGATTTTTTAATTAACCTAAACACCTAATTTTCACTCATGTACTCCCTTGGAGTTCCCTTAAGATGCTTGCAAAGTTTGGGTACACACACACACACACACACACACACACACACACACACACACACACACACACACACACACAATTATAGACTAGCATAACCCGTGCTCTGCGCGACATGTTGGGGTGGGTGTGTTTGAGAAAGGAACTGATGCAGAGTATCAGTAGTAATTTTACTTTAATGCAGTAAGTGGAATATGATTTCACTGTTTCAGAACCATTTTATTTACTTTTTTTGTGCCATGCACCTCATATGGTCTTTGAGATAATGTAAGCCGAATATCACGTTACTCGAGCGCAGAACAAAGTCGAAGATAGAGCGACACGAAACCACAAACTCGGAAATAATATACAAGATAGATGTGCTTACAGTCATGCATACGCTTCTTATCCAGATTCGACTGAATTTGATTTTTATGACTAGTTTCTAATTTGCTCTTTCATACAAATTGCTCCTCTTTGTGATTTAATCGAGTTATCTCTAGTTCAGTCATTTTTAGCTTACCTGTTCGAAGAATAGAGAGCTATCACGATACCCCCGGCGTGAGCGTGTGAGCGTGAAAATGTTAAAGTTTCTGGTGCAAGTTATTTAGAAGCTTGCCATTCATTTAATGTGTGAACTTGGATGCTGATATTTGGCATGGAGGTTCCTTTGGGGTAGATTATTGGTGTAATGAAGTTGAAATTAACAAATGATTAAAACATTTTTTAGTTCACCTGTTCGAAGAACAGAGAGCTATAGCGATAAGCCCGTGAGCGTGAAAATGTTAAAGTTTTTGGTGCAAGTTATTTAGAAGTTTGCCATTCATTTAATATGTATACTAGGATGCTGATATTTGGCATGGAGGTTCCTTTGGGGTATATTATTGGTGTAATGGAGTTGAAATTAACAAATGATTAAAAAAATTTTTTAGCTCACCTGTTCGAAGAACAGAGAGCTATAGCGATAAGCCCGTGAGCGTCAGCGTGAGCGTCAGCGTGAGCGTGAAAATGTTAGTTTTTGGTGCAAGTTATTTAGAAGTTTGCCATTCATTTAATATGTGTACTAGGATGCTGATATTTGGCATGGAGGTTCCTTTGGGGTATATTATTGATGTTGTGAAGTTTAAATTAAAAAATAATTTCAAATGTTTTAAATTTTTGACCTGTTTTGAACTTAACTTTTTTGTAGCACATCAACGTTAAAGTTTTTGGTGCAAGTTATTTAGAAGTTTGCCATTCATTTAATATGTGTACGAGGATGCTGATATTTGGCATGGAGGTTCCTTTGGGGTATATTATTGGTGTAATGAAGTTGAAATTAACAAATGATTTAAATTTTTTTTAGCTCACCTGTTCGAAGAACAGAGAGCTATAGCGATAACCCCGGCGTGAGCGTGAGCGTGAAAATGTTAAAGTTTTTGGTGCAAGTTATTCCCTTTCTAATGTTTTCATCTACCACACAATTTTTTTACTGATTACAAATACATATAATGCTTTAAAATGATTTGGATCAGACTTCACTGCAATGCTTTATAAAAAATATTATTAGACTCGTCTTTTAAAAACGATATAATAAATGTATAAACAGGCGAGCATTGGGTGGCTTTGACACCAACTCTCTGGTTTGTTCAACTACCCCTCATTAACTCATCAATATAATCCATCACTTATTTTGACATGATCATTTTGTTGCCTGGTAGCATTTTCCAAAAGGTGAAGGGAGAACCCAGGTACAGTGACTTTTTTTGCCATGCTAAAACCATGGTTCATCATACTCCAGTCTAAATGAATAGTAAACTGAGTGATGATGTTTAAAGAGAAAATGCACAAACTTGTCCCTCTACATAAAATGTGCTTATGTGGAGACTTCTGGTGAAGCGTGAAATATTGGGTCGGTGTGGGAGGATGCATTCCCCTCCGCTGGAGAAACTTTCAACATTTAGAGGCTTCAATGGTGCAGTCCGGTGCAATACGAAGTTTCCATTTTCATAAATTTTGTCTGCTTTCTCTTTGCTCATCTGAAAATAGGAACGCACCTCCTGAAGCCCACCTGGATCAGGAGCAACAGTCACTCGAACCTCCCCGCAGACATCCCGAGACCCTGATTTTTATTAATGCCATGAATAAACTTTAGTACATCACGGGTGATGAAGCTTGTGGTCAAGTTTCATCAAAATCGTTTGTGTCGTTTCGAAAGAGAGTAAATACCTATTTTGGGGAGAGGGGGTGCAAACACCCCCACCAACCCCCACATTGACCCCCTGAATGAGCGCAGATTTTGATGCGGTCTATACACCTTCGTTCAGCATCAGATATGAAGCTTGTGGTGAAGTTTCATCAAAATCGTGTGTTTGGTTGTCGAGATAATTACTGAAGTGTTTACGGACTCACTGACTCACTCACTCACCGACGGACGCTGCTCGATCACATAACCTCACCGGACTAAAATCCAGGTGAGCTAAAAATCAGTTTCAGTAGTTTCACAAGTAGTTTATGAACACATCATTTTCAATGATTGGTCAGTCACTCTTGGCAAATCTACACTTTAAGAGAGCCATTTGTGTGTACGTCTGTTTGTCTGTAGCCATTTTTCTCAGAGATGGCCAAACAGATCTTCATCAAACTTCCAGAGGGTCATCATTGTGTACCGGGGAGTGTTTAAGGCAAAAAAAAACCTTTTTTGAAAATGTTCTTTAAAAAAAAAAAAAAAAGGTTAATTCATTAATTCAAGTTGCTTCATCGTGCACAAACATTTGTAGCTACGTGAAAGGTAATATTAAATTATCCCAAACCCCATTCCTTCGTGGGTGTAGGGAAGTCTTTTAGGCCCCCACAAACAAAATTTTTTTTAAACAAAATTTGATTTCACTCAAAATTCCAACAGGATTAGAACAGCACCAGGGAATGCCCTGCTGGTAAATCACAAACCAAGGAATTTCCTTCGTAAATAATGCTGTTTACTCCTAAATGCAACAAAGGCACAGTCTTACACATGCAGGATAAATGTGCAGTGGATGATTCCGTATGAAATAGGCCTCTTATTGCATGAATAACGGCAGTTATTCATGAAGATATAGTTATAGAGGGGAAGAGGAGGGGGTGAGGACAAATGGACTGCAGTTACTCAACAATAAGTCGATGGTTGTGAATAGGTTTCTCGTTTTTGTTGTTTGTCCTTTTATATTGGACATGACAAGCAAACAAGGTGCTTCAGACTACCTGGTAATGTTCCAGAAGCTCACCAAAGGTAGTTTGAACAAGCCGGGAGGTGACTATAGTTTGCGGGCATTGTTGAACAATGCCACGATAGGTACAATTGAGTTCATGGAAGTTTTTGAGGAAGCCCTACTGTAGAAACCTATCTCTTCCATCAAAATTGACCAAATCAAATCGGATTTTTTTTTTATATGTTGTACTTATGGACATTACGCACAGCTTCTAGAAAATGAAATTGCGAGAAAAAAATCGAGAAAAAATAAATAAATAAAAAGTTGAAGTGGGCGTGGCTCCGCCCACAAGGGGCGTGGGACGCCCCTCATACAAAAAGACACAACTAGACCATGATATCGAGTTTATGTCCAACTTTCATCAAGATCGCATCAAACGTCACGAGCTATGCTCTGGAGAGAGTCACAGACAGACAGACAGACAGACAGACAGACAGACAGACAACGAATATAGTGGTCACTGCTGGCACCCGTGAACCAATTTATTTATATATTTCTTTCCTGACAGCATCTACCACTTGTGGAGGTCCTTTTGTTATGTTTCACAGGAATTGCTGGGACATTATCACCTCGCCGATAATGGACATATTGACACAGTGTGTGGGATTTGAACAAGAGTCTTTGCATCATGAGATAAGCGTGTTCAAATTGGAAGGGCAAACGGTTCAAATAGCCTCTTTATGAAGTGATTCCTTTGTGAAATGTTGGTTCACAGAGTTGCTACAAAAGGGGAAAAATTAATGAGTTTAACCTAAAACTCAAGAGTATCAGCAGAGAATAGGAAAAGATGAACATTGTAAAGCCCGGTCGAAAGTTATCTCCATTTGTTGTTTCAGGTGAAGTGACGTCATGTATCTTCATCTCCACCGAGTGCTGGGATCCCCGGGGCGCTACTCCGTTGCCTTTCTTCGCAATTTTCATTTCTTGACCTCTCCCACTGCAGTGCCATCGTATCATCTTTCTCTTTATCACCCTTTCTTTCACCACTGGTCATCCTTGGCCTCCACTCTTCAAGTTCTTTGTCGGTTTGCTGTACATTCACCCGACTGTCGATCATTTTCACGTTTACACAGTCTTGTACTCCCGTCCCTACTCTTTCACCCACTCTCCCCTATTGTATCATTTCTTATTCCTCCTGTCAAAAATGGTTTTGATTCAGAAAGCTATTCTTCACTCAGCTTTGTCAACTCCACACATTCTGACTCTCCACTATTTGCGGCATTACTGCCCAAAGGCAGGATCCAGTTCACCTGCATGGGGGCATCTGACCAAAAGAAACGGTCGTATCGAAAGCAGCCACATGGATTGGAGGTCTGATATTCAGTGTGTCAATGTTATTATAACTCTTGGTTTGTTTTTTTGGAATGTATTTAGATTTATTTTTATTTTTTATTTTTTGCTGGGTAGGATGACGGGAGCAGCTCGGATGACGGGAGCAGCTCGGATGACGGGAGCAGTTCGGACGAGGAGCTGGCAACACCTGAAGGACCTGGTGGGACCAAGACTTTCAAAGATCTGAATGTTGTTGTTCTTTCTCTTCGGTTTGACAGTATTCTCAAAGCTGGACTTGGCCTCTCACGCCGGTAGGTCTTGCTATGTGTTGAAGCATTGGTGCAGTGGAATTTGCTCTTTTACCCTGAAATCAGTTTATTGAAGCATCTTCCGTGATCGTTAATGTGTTCATGAGTGTAAAATAGGATGGCCAATACCCTCTTACTTTTCTCTTATCTACCTTCTCTTATTTTGCTTTGTTCCTTCATTATTTGTTTAAGTGGCTTTACAGATAGTATAAGGGGCCACAGGAAAGCTTAAAGTAAGTGAGATTTGATTTAATTTTATTCCTAATGCTGGAAAGGCTTTTTTAAAAATCTGAAGTGGTGCTGTGTGTTGGTATTTAAGTTATTTCATGTTTTAACTTCCAAAGCTTAAATTATGAATCGTGTAAGCCGTGGTTCACATAATGGCTGCTTTCCCGACTGCACGATCCCTTGCTTGCCCTCTTGTTCGGCCTTTAACTTTAAGATCATCTCTCAGCAACACATCTCATGTTCTCCTCGGACGACCTCCAGCTCTCCTTCCCATCACATTCACATTTACACACCTCTTCACAGAGCTGCCACCCCCATCCTTTCCACATATCTGAACCATCTCAACCTACCCATACTCAACCTCACTAATGCTTTCCATACCAAACCTATCTCTTAATTCCACATTTGGTTTCCTATCCTTCAGTGTCACATTACACATCCACCTCGCCATTCTCTTTTTATTGTGTTCCCTATAGAAATGTTCCTTTGCATTCTGATCTCTTAGTTTCCATATTATTCTCATTGGGACACAAGATTTCCTCTTTTCCCTACTCCAACTTAACTTTACATCACACACGAGAAACTGATGCTGTAAGGCTCATTCTTCTCCACCTATTGTTTTCACATCCTTGACCAACGTCCTATCTCATCTAACTAGAAAGTAGTCTATCTGGCTCTTTATCCACAATATCTGTTGTGGATTTTTCACCCACCCCGTTGTGATCGTTGAAGGATTCTTCCTGGTTGATGTGGAATCCTATTTAACTTCAGGGCTTAAGGTCTAGCCAATTCGGTTTTAAATTTATCCCTCGTACACTTCACACAATGAACAAACAGAACCCACATTCGTTGCAATATTATTATTCTACTTTATTGATCTTACTTTTTAGTTAACCATTAAACCAACCCAATTAATTCACTTTCCACAGCTTAAGTACATTACATCAGAGAGTTGTATTATTACTTGGTACTTGGTCAGTCCCAAGGAGTACAAGCCACTGAGATGCCATACATCCTCACATGCTTGCACTTAAACAATTTTGCATTTCAAAGCATTTTATACTTTCATGTATAAAATTCAGGGCCAGGCTGAATGGCAGAGCTGAGCTGTTCAGTTAGCTGAGGCGTAAAACTGTACGTGCACTGAGGGTGGACAAGGAGGCCTATGTGCGAGGAATCTGTGAGGGGGTAGAGCATCACCTGTGGACAGGTGATTCTCGTCCCACTTACAGGGGAATTCGCGCATTACGTTCATCCAAGCCCATCCCTCGGAGCACTGCAGTTCGAGCAGAGTGGTAGGCTCTTGACAGAGGAGTCTGAAGTGAAGGCCCGCTGGGCCGGTTACTTTGAGCGGTTGTACCAGGCTGATCCCCCAGCTGTCGAGTTGGACGTCAAGGGTGTTACAATCCCTGTTGCTGACCCTCGAATCAACTGTGGTCCACCATCGCTTGTGGAAACACGGGCTGCGGTGAACCAGTTGAAACGGGGCAAAGCTCCAGGGATCTGTGGCATCCATGCCGAACTTCTCAAGGCTGGTGGAAATGCTGCACTCGTGTCGTTGCATGCAGTTTTGTGCTCTGCCTGGAACACAGGCATCATCCCAACTGACTGGAAGAGGGGCCTTGTTGTCCCTCTCTGGAAAGGGAAGGGTGATCGCCAAGACTGCAACAACTACCGAGGGGTGACGCTGCTCTCAGTGCCGGGCAAAGTCTTTGCTCGGATAATTCTTGATAGGGTTCGCCACCGTCTGCTTGAGCACCAGCGTCCAGAGCAGTCAGGCTTTACACCAAAGAGGTCAACGATTGACCGTATCCTTGCACTTCGTGCCCTCACCGAACGCAGACGAGAGTTTCGGCAGGGGCTGCTTGCAGCCTATGTTGATCTCTGTAAAGCGTTCGATTCAGTGAATCGGGATGTCCTCTGGAGGATTCTTGGTCTTCGTGGGGTGCCACCGAAACTGATCGATCTGATGTCTGAACTCGACTCTGGTACTGAGAGTGCTGTTAAGTGTGGTGGTACCATCTCTGACTTATTTCCAGTTGTTACTGGAGTTCGTCAGGGATGTGTACTTGCCCCCACACTTTTCAGCACTTGTATGAACTGGATTTTTGGGAGGATGTCGGAGAGATCAAGTTGCGGTGCATCGTTTGGCAATGTCAAGATCTCGGACCTTGATTTTGCAGATGATGCAGTCATCTTTGCGGAGACTTTAGACATCCTCTTGGGTGCCCTGGAGGTGCTGAATGAGGAGTCGGAGCCGTTGAGATTACGGATTTCTTGGGTCAAAACTAAGATCCAGGCTTTCGGTGACATCTTGGATGCTGCTGTCCTGTCTGTGTCTGTTTGTTTGTGGTGAGGATGTTGAGGTCGTGGATAGATTCACTTACCTTGGCAGTGATATTCATGTCTCCGCAGGTTGTGAGCCGGAGGTCAATAGACGTCTGGGTCGGGCCTGGGGAGTCATGGATTCACTGGATCATGGGGTGTGGCGCTGCCGGTACCTGTGCGGGAGGACGAAAGTCCGAGTCTTCAGGTCCTTGGTACTTCCAGTCTTGCTCTATGGGTGCGAGACTTGGACTCTGACCAAGGATCTGAGATGGAGACTTAATTCCTTTGGTACCAGGTCTCTTCGGAGAATCCTTGGCTATCGCTGGTCGGATTTTGTGTCCAACGAGCGGTTGCTGAGAGAGACTCGGATGATCTTTGTTACCTGCATAGTCCGTGAGCGTCAGCTGCGGCTGTATGGACATGTGGCTCGTTTTCCTGACGCTGATCCTGCTCGCCAGATTGTCTCAGCAAGGGAGTCTCATGAGTGGAGGAGGCCAGTGGGCCGACCACGTGTCTCATGGTTGCAGCAGGTTGACCATCATCTCAAGGAGATGGGGATGGGCCTGGCATCTGCCTGGGGGATGGCCAGATGGAGGCCCCTGGAGTACCGGCGGAAAGTGGACGCAGCGACGCGCTGTTCTGGCACATGCTCCCATACCTGACCTGACCTTATACTTTCATGGGAGAGTGGTGGGGGCTGCCAATTCAAACTGCATACATGTCTTCTAGGTGAGAAGTACACGACGTACATTTCAAGGCAAAGGTTTGCTGTTATCAGCCCAGGTCACACCGCTCCAGAACAAGACATTTTATCAACATTTAGGGCAAAAGACTCTTGGCTAAAAAGGACAGCCAATTCGACTTATAGAATAAAATTTAAATTTCTAAAACCCCATTTGTTACAATTTAGAATACATTAATATAATTTTTCCCCCACAACCTACTGACTCAAAAGTGAAGTCTGCTCGGCCTCTTTGCAAAAATTGTGTTGCAGACGACCATACCTAAAGCATCTCCAAATTCAAGTATTCTTCCACCTTCAGTGTTTCTAACTCCGAAACCTGACCCACCATGCACAACCTCAAATCCCTCTGATAACTCCCCAATATGTCCATTCAAATCCCCTCCCATCACAACAACTTCTCTCTCGCTAATCCCTGAAACAACATGCACAAGTGTCGCAAAACTAAAATATTAAAATTTTATTTTAACAAATTGTTATATCAGGAAATATTAAAACTGAATTACCTCCACCACCGAAGGTGGAGGCAGTTATGTTTTTCACCCGTTTTTGTCTATTTGCTTGTTTGTTTGTGTCCAGGATATCTCAAAAAGCTGTAGACGGATCCAAATTAAATTTTGTGGACAGGTTTGGTGTGTGACATGCACGAACTGATTAGATTTTGGTGAAGATCCGGATCCAGATCCGCATCTGATAATTTTCAAGTGATTCTTCACCATTGAGAGATAGGGCTAAACCGATATATATATATATATATATATATATATATATATATATATATATATATATATATATATATATATATATATATATATATATATATATATATATATATATATATATATATATATATATATATATATATATATATATATATATATATAACACGATATCTCAAAAAGTTGTGGACGGATTCGGATGACACTTGGTGGACACGTTGGATGTGTGGAAAGGACGAATTTATTTGATTTTGGTGAAGATCTGGATAAGGTAATTATTTAATTTTAAAAGTGATTCTTCACCATGAGAGATTGGGCCAAAAATGTTATATAGCATGATATTTCAAAAATGTATTGGGCCACATATGTTCTCGTGGATCAGGTATTGCGTAGCGGAGGTATGCGCTCTACCGAGTGCCCTTCTCGTTTTAGTTCAGTATTATATAATGAAATATATTGCAATTAAATTTCAATGCAGTATTAAATAATGAAATATTAAAATTTATAATTTTAATACAGTATTATATAATGAAACGTATTAAAATTTAAACTTAATACAGTATTAAGTAATGAGACATATGAAAATTTAAACTTAATACAGTATTAAATAATGAAACGTATTAAAATTTAATTTTAATACAGTATTATATAATGAAACATTAAAATTTAAACTTAATACAGTATTAAGTAATGAAACATATTAAAATTTAAACTTAATACAGTATTAAATAATGAAAGATATTAAAATTTAAACTTAGTACAGTATTAAATAATGAAACATTAAAATTGAATTTTAATACAGTATTATATCATGAAACATATTAATTTAAACTTGGACAGTATTAAGTAATGAAACGTATTAAAATTTAAACTTAATACAGTATTAAGTATGAAACATTAAAATTTACAATTTTAATACAGTATTAAATCATGAAACATATTAAAATTTAAACTTAATATAGTACTAAATAATTAATCATATTAAAATTTAATTTTAATACAGTATTATATAATGAAACATATTAAAATTTAAACTTAATACAGTATTAAGTGATGAAACGTATTAAAATTTAAACTTAATACAGTATTAAGTAATGAAACGTATTAAAATTTAAACTTAATACAGTATGAAGTAATGAAACATATTAAAATTTAAACTTAATACAGTATTAAGTAATGAAACATATTAAAATTTATAATTTTAATACAGTATTAAATAATGAGACATTACAATTTAAACTTAATACAGTATTAAGTAATGAAACATATTAAAATTTATAATTTTAATACAGTATTAAATAATGAAACATATTAAAATTTAAACTTAATACAGTATTATATAATGAAACATATTAAAATTTAATTTTAATGCAGTATTTTATAATGAAACATTAAAATTTAAACTTAATACAGTATTAACTTATGAAACATATTAAAATTTAAACTTAATACAGTATTAAGTAATGAAACATATTAAAATAGATAATTTTAATACAGTATTAAATAATGAGACATTAAAATTTAAACTTAATACAGTATTAAGTAATGAAACATATAAAAATTGATAATTTTAATGCAGTATTAAATAATGAAACATTCACATTTAAACTTAATACAGTATTAGATAATTAAACATATTAAAATTACATTTTAATACAGTATTATATAATGAAACATTAAAATTTAAACTTAATACAGTATTAAGTAATGAAACATATTAAAATTTAATTTTTATACAGTATTATATAATGAAACATTAAAATTTAAACTTAATACAGTATTAAGTAATGAAACATTAAAATTTAAACTTAATACAGTATTAAGTAATGAAACATTAAAATTTAATTTTTATACAGTATTATATAATGAAACATTAAAATTTAAACTTAATACAGTATTAAGTAATGAAACGTATTAAAATTTAAACTTAATACAGTATTAAGTAATGAAACATATTAAAATGTAATTTTAATACAGTATTATATAATGAAGCATTAAAATTTAATTTTGATATTCTATAGTTATCGGGTTTTTTGTTGTTGAAATATAGAGCTGTTTTAGAAACCCTGAACAAATCTTATTAGAAATACTTTCTGAAAAAGTTCATCTTGGATACAAGAATATCCAGTAATCCAGATGAATATATTTGATATGCTGTGAGGAGATGTCTCGAGGCTTGTGAGGGATGTTGATGAAGATGAAAAAGGAAATAACGAAGAATATGTGGAAGAAGGAAAAGTGCATGAAGAAAACAAGGATGAAGATGAGTATAAAGGCATAAATAAATATAAAAATATGGAAATTGCTAAGATTATTGAAGAATTATGGAAATCTACCAAGCCAGTCTTAACAAGGAGAAAATGGAAAGTATAATGAATGAATTATGCACACTGTTAATTATACTACATATAAAAATGTCCCAAATGCCAAGGAAATTCCAATATAACTCTTTAAGGTAGTTGGTGAGGAAGCAATCAAAACTTTAACAGCTATAACTGAAGCAGGATTGAATCCTAGCGATAATTCACAGACCGGTGTTCGTGGGTTTGTTTGTTACTTACGAAATCTAAAGATTTCTAAAGATTTTGTAAGTATATTGATCAGTTCCGTTCTGTTTGTGTGCGTGCGTGTGTTTGTTTGTTTATAGGCACGATAACTCGAGAACGGAAGAAGCTACCAATGTCAAATTACACCAAGTGATTCAGGAGGGTGATGGCTAGCGCTGATTACATTTTGGTAAAAATCGGTCAATGGTCAAGGTCACAGTGAGGTCAAACATCCAAAACATGATAACTCAAGAATGGTAGAAGCTACCAATGTCAAGTTACACCACGTGATTCAGGAGGGTGATGGCTAGCGCTGATTACATTTTGGTAAAAATCGGTCAATGGTCAAGGTCACAGTGAGGTCAAACATCCAAAACATGATAACCCGAGAACGGAAGAAGCTACCAATGTCAAATTACACCACGTGATTCAGGAGGGTGATGGCTAGCGCTGATTAGATTTTGGTCAAAATCGGTCGAAAGTCAAGGTCACAGTGAGGTCAAACATTCGATTTTTGATGGTTTGGTATAGAATCATCGTAGAAACTTCTGGTTTGCGTCGCTACCTTCTCGAGAGACAGCTTTTATGAGAGAAGGTCAGAGGTCAAGTTGATGATTTTGTAAGTACCAGTCTATGACTGCTTGTTACTTACGAAATCTAAAGATTTCGTAAGTATATTGATGCCTTCCGTTTCTGTTTGTTTGTTTGTTTGTTTGTAGGCACGATAACTCGAACGGAAGAAGCTACCAATGTCAAATTACACCACGTGATTCAGGAGGGTGATGGCAAGTGCTGATTAGATTTTGGTCGAAATTGGTCAAAGTCAAGGTCACAGTGAGGTCAAATATTCGATTTTTGATGGTTTGGTACAGATAACTCGAGAACGGAAGAAGCTACCAATGTCAAATTACACCACGTGATTCAGAAGGGTGATGGCTAGTGCTGATTAGATTTTGGTCAAAATCGGTCAAAGGTCAAGGTCACAGTGACGTCAAACATCCAAAAAATGATAACTCGAGAACGGAAGAAGCTACCAATGTCAAATTGCACCACGTGATTCAGCAGGGTGATGGCTAGCGCTGATTAGAGTTTGGTCAAAATCGGTCAAAGGTCAAGGTCACAGTGGGGTCAAAAATTCAATTTTTGATGGTTTGGTACAGAATCATGGTAGAAACTTCTGGTTTGCGTCACTACCTTCTCTCGAGACAGCTTTTATTAGACAAAGTCAGAGGTCAAGTTGACGATTTCGTAAGTACCAGTCTATGAGTGCTTGTTTGTTTGTTTGTAGGCACGATAACTCAAGAACGGAAGAAGCTACCAATGTCAAATTACACCACGTGATTCAGGAGGGTGATGGCTAGTGCTGATTAGATTTTGGTCAAAATCAGTCAAAGGTCAAGGTCACGGTGAGGTCAAATATTCGATTTTTGATGGTTTGGTACAGATAACTCTAGAACGGAAGAAGCTACCAATGTCAAATTACACCATGTGATTGAGGAGGCTGATGGCTAGTGCTGATAGATTTTGGTCAAAATCGGTCAAAGGTCAAGGTCACAGTGAGGTCAAACATAAAAAAATGATAACTCGAGAATGGAATAAGCTTCCAATGTCAAATTACACCACGTGATTCAGGAGGGTGGTGGCTAGCGCTGATTAGATTTTGGTCAAAATCGGTCAAAGATCAAGGTCACGGTGAGGTCAAATATTTGATTTTTGATGGTTTGGTACAGATAACTCGAGAACGGAAGAAGCTACCAATGTCAAATTACACCACGTGATTCAGGAGGCTGATGACTAGTGCTGATTAGATTTTGGTCAAAATCGGTTAAAGGTCAAGGTCACAGTGAGGTCAAACGTCCAAAAAATGATAACTCGAGAACGGAAGAAGCTTCCAATGTCAAATTACACCACGTGATTCAGGAGGGTGGTGGCTAGCGCTGATTAGATTTTGGTCAAAATCGGTCAAAGGTCAAGGTCACAGTGAGGTCAAACATCCAAAACATTCGATTTTTGATGGTTTGGTACAGAATCATCGTAGAAACTTCTGGTTTGCATCGCTACCTTCTCGAGAGACAGCGTTTATTAGACATGGTCAGAGGTCAAGTTGACGATTTCGTAAGTACCAGTCTATGACTTTGTTTGTTTGTTTGTGGGTTTGGTTGTCAGGCCACTCCTACAGTTCTGGCCCAATTACACCCAGACTTGCTCCCGAGGATCAGCATGACACCAATTAATGTATAGGGGTGTTTTATCTTTGATAGTGGTCTTTTGGGGGGTGGGGGTGACGGGAGGGACTTAATACAGTATTAAATAAGGAAATATAATTAAAATTAAATTAAAATTATGAAACATATTAAAATCTTATTGGTATAACGTTATGAAAAAAGAAATCTTAAATAAAGGAATTTTGAGGAATCCTGATGAATATATGTTTGATATCCTGTGGGGTGAAAGCGATGACTCGAGCATTGTTTGGGATGTTAAATATGTCAAAGAAAGAAAAGAGGATGAAGACGAGGTGGAGGGAGAAGTTAAAGAGGAAAGTGAGAAAATGCATAGGACTGATTAGTAATGATGATGATAAGTTTTATGCCAAATAAATGATTCTATCATAAATGACGAGACTTAATCTGAAAAATCAGAGATTGTTTTTGTAATGTAAGAAATCACACTTTATCATTGTTCCAAACTATTCATAGATGAAACACAGATGAATATATGGATACAGAAAAGGAGATATGAATGTGGTTATATACAGTAGATGGCGACATTGAATTGAATAACTTTTGTTGGGAAAAGAATAATTTTAGGTGGAATAAATGAATAAAGTATTAAACGAGAAGGGCACTCGGTTGAGCCAATACCTCTGCCAAGTAATGCCTGATCCATGAAAACATATCGGGCCCAATACATTTTTGAAATATCATGCTATACAGTACTATATCGTTTTTGGCCTCATCTCTCAATGGTGAAGAATCACTTTTAAAATTAAATAATTCTCGTATTCAGATCCAGATTCGGATCTTCACTCGAATCGAATCAATTCGTCCTTGCAACACACCCAACCTGTCCATCCAAGTTTCGTCCAAATCCGTCCACAACTTTTTGAGATATCGTGCTGTATATCGTTTTTGACCCGATTTGTCAATGGTGAAGAATCACTTAAAAAATTATAGTAGTCTGATCTGGATCCGGATCTTCACAAAAATCTAATCAGTTCGTCCGTGTTACACACCGAACTTGCCCCCAAAATTTCATCCGGATCCGTCTACAACTTTTTGAGATATCCTGTACACAAACAGACAAACAAGCCGGTAGGCGACGAGGGATTCGCGAGCACCGAAGCGCTGGATACGATGCTTTTCATTCTGACCGATCCACCGACGAAGATTCATTGCCAAGACGTATTGGTTCACATACAATTGTTCCTCTGCCTGGCAAGATTTTTCCTATTGCGTATTTTGCCAACTGGCACTCCTCATAAAAAATGATGGTAAATAGACACCCTATTTTTTAAGGACTACCATTTGAAAAACAATCGGCTTGCTGGTTTGTGCTGTGGAGCCTCGCGTTGCAGACTCTCTCTCTCTCTCTCTCTCTCTCTCTATCTCTATCTCTATCTCTATCTCTATCTCTATCTCTATCTCTATCTCTATCTCTCTATCTCTCTATCTCTCTATCTCTCTATCTCTCTATCTCTCTGTCTCTCTCTCTCTCTGTCTCTCTATCTCTCTATCTCTCTATCTCTCTATCTCTCTATCTCTATCTCTCTATCTCTCTATCTCTCTATCTCTCTATCTCTCTATCTCTCTATCTCTCTATCTCTCTATCTCTCTATCTCTCTATCTCTCTATCTCTCTATCTCTCTATCTCTCTATCTCTCTATCTCTCTATCTCTCTATCTCTCTATCTCTCTATCTCTCTATCTCTCTATCTCTCTATCTCTCTATCTCTCTATCTCTCTATCTCTCTATCTCTCTATCTCTCTATCTCTATCTCTCTATCTCTCTATCTCTCTATCTCTCTATCTCTCTATCTCTCTATCTCTCTATCTCTCTATCTCTCTATCTCTCTATCTCTCTATCTCTCTATCTCTCTATCTCTCTATCACTCTATCACTCTATCTCTCTATCTCTCTATCTCTCTATCTCTCTATCTCTCTATCTCTCTATCTCTCTATCTCTCTATCTCTCTATCTCTCTATCTCTCTATCTCTCTATCTCTCTATCTCTCTATCTCTCTATCTCTCTATCTCTCTATCTCTCTATCTCTCTATCTCTCTATCTCTCTATCTCTCTATCTCTCTATCTCTCTATCTCTATCTCTCTATCTCTCTATCTCTCTATCTCTCTATCTCTCTATCTCTCTATCTCTCTATCTCTCTATCTCTCTATCTCTCTATCTCTCTATCTCTCTATCTCTCTATCTCTCTATCTCTCTATCTCTCTATCTCTCTATCTCTCTATCTCTCTATCTCTCTATCTCTCTATCTCTCTATCTCTCTATCTCTATCTCTCTATCTCTCTATCTCTCTATCTCTCTATCTCTCTATCTCTCTATCTCTCTATCTCTCTATCTCTCTATCTCTCTATCACTCACTCACTCACACACTCACACACACACACACACACACACACACACACACACACACACACACACCCCGATAAACTTCTCTCAATGCTCTTGTTTGACCACACCTCCTGAGCCACACAATATTTTTCATAAGCCACGCCCACTTTCCTACGCCACTCCCACTTTAAATAATAAATAGGTGGTGTGTGGGTCGTGGAATCGTTTTCGGTAAATAAATAAATAATTGGAGGTGGGGTGTGGGTCGTGGAATCGTTTTCGGTAAATAATTAAATAATTGGAGGTGGTGTGTGGATCGTGGAATCGTTTACGGAAAATAAATAAATAAATAATTGGAGGCGGAGTGTGGGTCGTGGAATCGTTTTCGGTAAATATATAAATAATTGGAGGTGGTGTGTGGGTGGAGAATCATTTTCGGTAAATAAATAAATAATTGGAGGTGGTGTGTGGGTCGTGGTATCGTTTTCAGGAAATAAATAAATAATTGGAGGTGGTGTGTGGGTGGGGAATCGTTTTCGGTAAATAAATAAATAATTGGAGGTGGTGTGTGGATCATGGTATCGTTTTCGGTAAATAAATAAATAATTGAAGGTGGTGTGTGGATCGTGGAATCGTTTACGGAAAATAAGTAAATAATTGGAGGCGGAGTGTGGGTCGTGGAATCGTTTTCGGTAAATAAATAAATAATTGGAGGTGGTGTGTGGGTGGAGAATCGTTTTCGGTAAATAAATAAATAATTGGAGGTGGTGTGTGGGTCGTGGTATCGTTTTGGATAAATAAATAAATAATTGGAGGTGGTGTGTGGGTCGTGGAATCGTTTTCGGTAAAGAAATAAATAATTGAAGGTGGTGTGTGGGTCGTGTAATCGTTTTCGGTAAATAAATCCACAAAGACAGAAATGCCGATGATTCCATTTATTTTGGATCCTTTTCACTGGTCAATAACGTTTGGATCGAGGAGAGATCGAAGGTGGAACGACGGTGTAGTTCCTTACAAACACTGTATACACACCTTAAATGACGGTAAATAGACACCCGATTTTTTTTGAAGGACTACCATTTGAAAAATAAAAGCTCAATCAAAAATCGGCTCAAGTAAAATTTTCTAAATATCTCGAAGTGTTTAATTCCGAAGTCTCGTTTCTCTACATTCAAAAGTGAAGGACAAGTATTGAAAATACTGTACGCGGTTTTTCGGTCGCTGCACAGCAACGGGTGGTTGCTAGGCAACGAAATTCAAATGTGCACATTCCCAGTATATATTCCACCTGTTGGCAAAGTTTCATCGAAATCGGTTCGCTGGTTCGTGCTGTGGAGCCTCGCGTTACACACACACACACACACACACACACACACACACACACACACACACACACACACACACACACACACACACACACACACACACACACACACACACACACACACACACACACACACGGAAAACCCGACAATAAGAGATATCTTGCATATATAGCGAATCCAACAAGCCGGTAGGTGGCGATGGGTCGCAGAGCATGGAAACTATAAGATATAGAGCAAAATGGATGTCATTATAGCGGATAGGGAATCACCTTAAGATTATGCATATCAAATCTCATCCAGTTCCATCTACTGATAACGACTCAGTATCCATTTGAATGAAAAGTACCGAAAATGTGGTTTGAAATCTGAAATCCCCAAAGTTCGAGGGGGTGCTGTCGGTGAACAAAGATCTAAATCGAAAATCCGGCTCAATCGTTTGTGCACAATGTATTCCAGACGATTAGTGTGAATTTTCATGACCATCCGACCATAACCTTAGGAGGAGTAGCATTTGGCGCGAAGGCACCTCCAGTTCTCGCATATTATCGATTTTTGCACTGACCTTTGACCCCTGACCTAAGCAAAATCGGTCAATATGTCCTGAGGAAAAGTTGTAGTACTCATTGAGTACCATGAACCTGCAAAGTTTCATTCGTATCTGCACCTGGTCGCGAGGGGACCTTCAATTTTTGCCAATTTTTGCACATACCCTAATTGTAGGGGGTGCTGCGGGTAAAGTATTCCATATATCACAAAATCCGGAATATATTTGATAGAGCACGACCTGTGGATCATTCGTTACAAATTTCATTACCCTACGTGGGATAATGGCTTTCGGAATTGATTTCGCGTGAACGGTCCCGATTTTGAAGGTTTTTCGGTTGTTGCTGGGGAACCAAAGCATCCCGAGCAAGCATCACAATTTCCAAAGCACGAGGTCATAAGATGTCCCGACCACCCGAGTTTGGTCAAAATCGGTCCACGTTTACTACCAATTATGCTGATGACAAACGAACAAACATCCAAACAAACATCCAAACAAACAGACAGAATCACTGACAATAAGAGTCACCTATTTCGGCGACCCTACAGAAAGGGGTGAAAACATAACCTCCTTCACCTTCG
>NC_140975.1:18588360-18623360 GCF_056783735.1 Eptatretus burgeri | reverse complement strand
CAGAATTTTTGAGATATCGTGCTATCTATCATTTTTGGCCCCATCTCTCAAAGGTGAATAATCACTTTAAAATTATGGTGTCTGGATCTTCACCAAAATCTCATCATTTTGTCCATGTCCCACCCAATCTCTCCACCAAATGTCGGAGGTAATTTGAATATGAAAGGGATTAACCTGAGAAAACCGAAACTTAAAGTTGGCGATATTATTTGAATATACAGATGGAAATCACATTTTGAAAAAGGTTGTCCAAAAGATGGACAAATGAACTTATAAAAAAAACAAAAAAAATTGTTGATATTTTTGACAGTTTCTTGGACTTATAAATTACATTATTTTAAATGGAGAAGAGATTTTCGGTTCATTTTATGCACAAGAACTCCAGAAAACAAATTTAATTTCAATCAAACAAGAAAGATAGAATCAAGAGCAAAATTAATTTTTGGTACAGTATTTTGAATTAAATTCATAAAGGCTACCGATAAAGATTTGGTTGTTTTGTGGTTTATTAAAGCATCTTCTTTTTACTGTCTTTGAACATCATCAAGAATGCTGCAAAAGGATATGTTTGGATTTGGATGTTGTTTTAAATATATTTGTTGAGCAGAGATAAAATGGTAACCGTCTCTTAATGTTCTATTTTGGGCTCCTCCTGAACCACATGATTTTAAGATTGTAGTTGATTATTTGTTCATTGATGTCTTAACATCCATCAGAGTTTTCTATCCGTTCAAGATTGCTTACCTTTCTTACATCCTTGAATGCATTATTCAAACATTTAACCGTTTACGTGTTTTATATACGTACTTTAAATTTGGTTACTTCTTCGATAAGATTTATTTGGTATTTTTCACAATCGTTAAGTTTTCGGTTTAAATACCAGAGTTGTGATTTTTCTCCATTTTTTAATAATTTGCCTTTTACTTGGTTCTACAATTATATCAGACATTTATAAAGGTTCGTATTTATTTTTCTTTTTTTGTTTTCAATTTCACTTTTCGGGGGTTTTGTACATCCTCCCCTATGATTCAATTTCTTCCATTTTCCCCACTCAGTATGATTCTGGACTGAATTTGGAATAAAGTAATATAATATATTATGTTGTTATAAATACTGAATCCTCTTGTTTCACAGGGTGATTGAAGAAGCATTGTACTCTCACCGACTGCAACATAATGGCAGGATGGTTGCAAAAAAAAGTGCGCAGGTGAGCTGGACTTGTAACAATGGCACCTTTTCACTCATTATGCCAAGTCAGACCAGAGGATGTTGTACATCGTGACTATCTCATTAATTACACTGGTCAACAATTTTTTACTTTCTGAATGTTGTCTAGATTTCTACAAGTGAATTAGGGTATTCTGGCACTGCTGAATCAGGAAATGGCATCCGTTTCTCTCCATCAGGTCAGGTTTTTGTGCTAAGTTGATTTGAAAAAATCAGATCTTGTGACAAAATCAATTACATTTTTGTGGCATTATCAGCTGATTTTTGTCAACACATATCATCCTAAACATGTTTTTAAGAAAAAAAAATGTTTTGCCAACAACATTTATTGATTACATGATAGAAACATCGATTACTGTCATCTGAATGGTGGGCATTGATAAATGTAAGTACAAGTAAATTGCATGTTGCGTCACCACTGTTCAAACTTCAGGGCTTGAACTTCCGTTTCTTCGAACTCCTGGAATGTTCAGCGGCAGGGAGGTCTCTCTTCAGATTCCAACAGTAGTCAGCCATCATGACTGCGTCCCAGCGACCCTGATACCTGGTCTCCATCTCCTTCATGTCCTGATGGAATCTCTCCCGCTGCTCGTCACTCATTGAACCCAGGTTCTCAGGAAACCGGTTCATATGTGAAAATAGGTAGTGCATCTTGATGCTCATGTTGCAGTCCAGGTTTCTGAAAGCAGTCAGCATGTTGTTGACAAGTTCTGCGTAGTTTCTGGCCTTATTGTTGCCAAGAAAGTTCTTCACTACCAAAACAAATGTCTTCCACGCTTCCAGTTCCACTTCGTTCATTGAGTTTTTGAACTCTGGATCTCTGATGAGCTGACGGATCTGAGAACCATCAAAGATGCCAGCTTTCAACTTCTCCATGGTCAATCCTGGAAAAGCCTGGCACAAGTAAGTGAAGCAGTCACCATCTTTGTCCAGAGCCTTGGTGAACTGCTTGATTAAGCCGAGCTTGATGTGCAGCGGTGGGAAGAGTATTCTGTCTCTGTCCACCAGAGGGTCGTTGATGACGTTCCTTTCTTTGCATGGCACCAATTCCTCCCGCACAGGCCAGTCCTTCTTCGTGTAATGCTGAGCACGGTCCCTACTATCCCACATGCACAGAAAACATGGGTACTTGGTGAAGCCAGACTGTTGTCCCAACAAAAAGTTCACCATCTTCAGGTCAACACAAATAAACCACTTATGCTGATCATAACCAATTTTCTCCAGCACGTACTTCACCGCTTCATACTTCTCCTTCAGTGTAGTCGAGTGAGCGATGGGTACAGGTAACTTTAGTTTTGATCCACGAACTTTATGCTTTGCCTCACCAATTTTTGGAAGATTTTGAGGTTTTATGACTTCAAACTGATCCCTTTTCGACATAATCACCCAGAACTATCGTACCTGAATACTTCTTGTCATTAAAATAATTATTTCCAATCAAAACAATTATTTGACATGACATTTTACCCCCACCAACTTCTTCTAAAATGCTCCACACATGCGTACATGTGAACAAAAATGTAAAAAACGACATGTGGCCATATCTCAAAAACTTGACCTGATTGAACAAAACTAATGTGAGTTTTGGATTCAGCGCATCAGATTCGTCCTAAATCAGCTTAAAAAAATGCAGACAACAAATTTGTTGTTGACCAGTGTTATAGTAGGACAGAATATATTGTAACAAAAATGCCTTGAGGGGTTAAGGGGGATAAATGATTCGATAGTAACTTCATAATTAATGGAAGAAGAAGTACATTAACATATATTTCATAATTAATAATGATTATGGAGGCCAGAGGACTGAAAGTGAATACAGAGCAAACTAAAGTGCTGATTAGTGGTGCGGGAGAAGGAAGTGTGGAATAAAGAGGGAGGTGGCCCTGTGCTGTCTGTAGAAAAGGTGTTTGTAGCAATTCAGTATTGTGTAAATCCTGCAACTGCTGTGTGCACAAGAGGTGCAGTGGCATCAGGGGTAGACTGCAGGTGGTACCTGACTTCAAATGTGCTGTTTGTGCAGGTAAACAAGTGACTCCAGTGTGAGCGAAAGGTTAGTTTATGAAGATGTATCTCTGGAATGTGGAGATAAATTCTGTTCCCTTGGTGATATGATTAGTGCAGGTGGTGGTGTGGAGGCAGCAGTGAATGCAAGAATTAGAAGTGGCTGGAGGAAGTTTAGAGAGTTATTACCCCTATTGACATTAAAGGGAAAACTTTTATGCAGCGTGCGTTAGAAGCGTGTTGGTGAATGGCAGCAAAACATGGGTGATCAAAAAGGAGGATGAACGGAGGTGTGAAAGAAATAAAATGACAATGGTGAGGTGGATGTGTGATGTTACAATGAAGGAAAGGAAACCATTTGTGGAATTAAGAGATAGGTTTGGTGTAGAAAGCATTAGTGAGGGTATGCGTAGGGGTAGGTTGAGTTGGTTCGGAAATGTGCTCGAGAGGATCACATGGCCGGGAGTGCAGCGTATTAGAGAGCAGCAATGACGCCAGATGCAGCAGTCATAAAATCCGCCATGTGAGCGTGCTGCTTGAGTCTGGAACTAGTCAAAGTTGGTGTCAATTCAATTGAGGAGCCATTGCGGTTTGGATCTGGAGTCAAGGCGAGAGTTGAGTGCCTGTACAAGTCAGAAGGCAAAGTGGGGGTCTGCACGCTGTATCAGTCGCATTCTGCTGGGAACCGGAGCTCAGGGACAGATGGGCTGTGTAATAAAACCCCTCCTCCATACCAGAAAGCTCACTTGGTGCTACATGAATCTGCTCACTTCAAAAGACGATGGGTGACATTCCTCGGCCTCCCCTTCTTTTGTTTTTCTTTTTTTTTTGTATACAATATCGAGGCTCGTATAAGAGCTACCACACAGAACGTATAACAAAGGGAGCAAGAGACAAGAGGGTTGGGAGAGGGACGCACAAAACGGTGAGGAACTGAGACATTAGGAGATCTATGGAAGGGAGAGGGATGGGGCGCGTGCATGGGGTAAACAAGATGGACACTACATGGACTTTCAGGAATGAAAGCAGGGAATTTGAAGGAGGTGGGTATGGGGTGGATTAACGGGGGGTAAAAAAGATTATGCTTTTGGATTGGGGAAGATAAGAGGTGGTGGTGAACAACTGTTTTGAAGACCTGGAGGGAAGAGTGGGATTGAAGAGAGTGTGGGAGTTTGTTCCAGAGGCCGGAAAAAAGAGGAATGAAAGAGTGGTGGTGAGCAGTGATTCTTGATTTTGGTAGTTTCATCGGAAGGGGGAATCTGAGTCGAGGTTTGACAGCAACCTCTCCACCTTATCAGGAGAAAAGAACACATAGTCCAGGAACAGCTGGGTGTGACTGGGTAAGGTGGGTACATAAAGCGATGGGTCTGGGACACAAAATTTAGGAGCAAACACTGAGTTTAGGCATTCAGCCTTTTCACATGCAGTGCCAGCTGTGCAGCCACTTGAGATAAGGGTAGGGATGGAGGAGGAACATACACCAGAAACACCACCAGGATTTGGAGGAGGGAGACAGGTTTGAGAGTTCAGACTTTATATTGGAAAGATGTTGTTTTCTGAATCTCCTGAGGGTAGACACGCACATGTTCTGAGCTTTGTGGAAGGAAATGAGATTGCCTTCAGTGGGATTTGCCTTCCATGAGGCAAAGGCAAGTTGTTTTAAGACAACTGCCTCACCACTCTAAAGCTGCACCTTAAATCCTGGAGAATGATACCATCCCAGCCTAGGCTGGATGTTGCCAAGCTCAGGGATGAGAGAGTAGCTGAGGAGTTTGTGAACAGGCTGAGTGGACACTTGGGGGGTCTGGGTGCTTTGGGGGGTCCTGAAGAGTTGTGGAGCGCCTTCAAGACCACCGTCCTTGATGTTGCCGGTGGATGCCTTGGAGCTCACCGCAGGGCAAAGAAGAATTTTGTCTCTCAAGGGACACTGGATACCATTGACCAGAGTCGCAGGGCCAGGCTGAATGGCAGAGCTGAGCTGTTCAGGGAGTTGAGGCGTAAAACTGTACGTGCACTGAGGGTGGACAAGGAGGCCTATGTGCGAGGAATCTGTGAGGGAGTAGAGCATCACCTGTGGACAGGTGATTCTCGTCCCGCTTACAGGGGAATTCGCGCATTACGTTCATCCAAGCCCATCCCTCGGAGCACTGCAGTTCGAGCAGAGAGTGGTAGGCTCTTGACAGAGGAGTCTGAAGTGAAGGCCCGCTGGGCCGGTTACTTTGAGCGGTTGTACCAGGCTGATCCCCCAGCTGTCGAGTTGGACGTCAAGGGTGTTACAATCCCTGTTGCTGACCCTCAAATCAACTGTGATCCACCTTCGCTTGTGGAAACACGGGCTGCGGTGAACCAGTTGAAACGGGGCAAAGCTCCAGGGATCTGTGGCATCCATGATGAACTTCTCAAGGCTGGTGGAAATGCTGCACTCGTGTCGTTGCATGCAGTTTTGTGCTCTGCCTGGAACACAGGCATCATCCCAACTGACTGGAAGAGGGGCCTTGTTGTCCCTCTCTGGAAAGGGAAGGGTGATCGCCAAGACTGCAACAACTACCGAGGGGTGACGCTGCTCTCAGTGCCGGGCAAGGTCTTTGCTCGGATAATTCTTGATAGGGTTCGCCATCATCTGCTTGAGCACCAGCGTCCAGAGCAGTCAGGCTTTACACCAAAGAGGTCAACGATTGACCGTATCCTTGCACTTCGTGTCCTCACCGAACGCAGATGAGAGCTTCGGCAGGGGCTGCTTGCAGCCTATGTTGATCTCTGTAAAGCGTTCGATTCAGTGAATCGGGATGTCCTCTGGAGGATTCTTGGTCTTCGTGGGGTGCCACCAAAACTGATCGATCTGATGTCTGAACTCTACTCTGGTACTGAGTGCTGTGAAGTGTGGTGGTACCATCTCTGACTTATTTCCAGTTGTTACTGGAGTTCATCAGGGATGTGTACTTGCCCCCACACTTTTCAGCACTTGTATGGACTGGATTTTAGGGAGGATGTCAAGTTGCGTCAACTTGATGAGGATGTCAACAGATCAAGTTGCGGTGCATCGTTTGGGAATGTCAAGATCTCGGACCTTGATTTTGCAGATGATGCAGTCATCTTTGCGGAGACTTTAGACATCCTCTTGGGGGCCCTCCAGGTGCTGAATGAGGAGTCGGAGCCACTGGGATTACGGGTTTCTTGGGTCAAAACTAAGATCCAGGCTTTCGGTGACATCTTGGATGCTGCTGTCCTGTCTGTGTCTGTTTGTGGTGAGGATGTTGATGTCGTGGAGAGTTTCACTTACCTTGGCAGTGATATTCATGTCTCTGCTGGCTGCGAGTCAGAGGTCAATAGACGTCTGGGTCGGGCCCAGGGAGTCATGGATTCACTGGATCATGGGGTGTGGCGCTGCCGGTACCTGTGCGGGAGGACGAAAGTCCGAGTCTTCAGGTCCTTGGTACTTCCAGTCTTGCTCTATGGGTGCGAGACTTGGACTCTGACCAAGGATCTGAGACGGAGACTTAATTCCTTTGGTACCAGGTGTCTTCGGAGAATCCTTGGCTATGGCTGGTCAGATTTTGTGTCCAACGAGCGGTTGCTGAGAGACTCGGATGAGATTTGTTACCTGCATAGTCCGTGAGCGTCAGTTGCGGCTGTATGGACATGTGGCTCATTTTCCTGACGCTGATCCTGCTCACCAGATTCTCTCAGCGAGGGAGTCTCACGAGTGGAGGAGGCCAGTGGGCCGACCACGTGCCTCATGGTTGCAGCAGGTTGACCATCATCTCAAGGAGATGGGGATGGGCCTGGCATCTGCCTGGGGGATGGCCAGACGGAGGCCCCTGGAGTACCGGCGGAAAGTGGACGCAGCGACGCGCTGTTCTGGCACATGCTCCCATACCTGACCTGACCTGCCTCACCACAAGCTTCGGTGTACCATGGGTGGGAGGAAGGGTCGGACAACTGAAGCTGAGATGGGATAAATCTGTGCATGAGGGAGAGCAAGTTTCTTTGAAAGAATTTCCAACATGAGTTGATGTCAGAGAGAATAGAAATGGAAGACTTGTCTTGAAGTTGAAGGCTGCTTGAAGTCCCTGCCAGTCAGCCTGAATGAAATGCCAGACTCGTCGGCGCTGAGGTGGTTCTATAATAACGGCCAGAGAGATGACCACTTTAAGGTTGACGATGTCATTGGCTGTGGAAAAGTTGATGTCACAGGCCATGGAGTGGTTGATGATGTCACCAGCCATGGAGAGTTTGACAATATCTCAGGACATGGAGAGGTTGATGATGTCACTGGCCGTGGAGAGGTTGACGATGCCACAGGCCGTGGAGAGGTTTATGATGTCTCCGGCCGTGGAGAGGTTTATGATGTCTCCGGCCGTGGAGAGGTTTATGATGTCTCCGGCCGTGGAGAGGTTGATGATGTCACCGGCCATGGAGAGTTTGACGATGTCACAGGTCGTGGAGAGGTTGATGATGTCACTGGCCGTGGAGAGGTTGATGATGTCTCCGGCCGTGGAGAGGTTGATGATGTCACCAGCCATAGAGAGTTTGACAATGTCACAGGTCATTGAGAGGTTGATGATGTCACTGGCCGTGGAGAGGTTGACTATGTCGCAGGCCGTCGAGAGGTTGATGATGTCACTGGCCATGGAGAGTTTGACAATGTCACAGGTCATGAAGAGGTTGATGATGTCACCAGCCATGGAGAGTTTGACAATGTCACAGGCCATGGAGCGGTTGATGATGTCACTGGCCGTGGAGAGTTTGACAATGTCACAGGCCATGGAGAGGTTGATGATGTCACAGGCCATCGAGAGGTTGATGATGTCACTGGCCGTGGAGAGTTTGACAATGTCACAGGTCATGAAGAGGTTGATGTCACCAGCCACGGAGAGTTTGACAATGTCACAGGTCATGGAGAGGTTGATGATGTCACTGGCCGTGGAGAGTTTGACAATGTCACAGGTCATGGAGAGGTTGATGATGTCACTGGCCGTGGAGAGTTTGACAATGTCACAGGTCATGGAGAGGTTGATGATGTCACTGGCCGTGGAGAGGTTGACTGTCACAGGCCGTCGAGAGGTTGATGATGTCACTGGCCATGGAGAGTTTGACAATGTCACAGGTCATGAAGAGGTTGATGATGTCACCAGCCATGTAAAGTTTGACGATGTCACAGGTCATGGAGAGGTTGATGATGTCACCGGTCATGGAGAGGTTGATGATGTCACAGGTCATGGAGAGGTTGATGATGTCACAGGTCATGGAGAGGTTGATGATGTCACAGGCCTCTTTCCTACTTTCGTGTCCTGTATCTTTCGGTGTGAGTCTGTGTTTAAGAATTAATGATAAGATGGATGTTGAGTGCCCATCACGTTGTTCCCATCAGTCCGTGTTTGCCTAGTTCAGCGATACCCTCGGGTTCATCGTCATTTTCCATTCACTCACTCTACTTGCTTTATCCCCATCAGGTTGGTTACTAAAAGCCATTGTTTTATCTTTAGCCGCCATGGTTTTTGGAATGTGATGACACCTCCAGCATTATAAATGATATGTTGCCCACAATAGGAAGTTCAATACCATGGGCTCCAACTTACAAATCTTTTTCCACTTCAATGGCCTTGCATGCACACCCTCCCACCATCCATCCAGCCCTTCCTCCCTTGCACCTGTCCCACCACCTTACCTTAACTCCTCTCCTCCTTTTTTCCTTTCACCTAGCTCTCAACCATCTACTTCCTTTCCTCACACATTCCTTTCTTTATTGAACATCCTTTACCCACCCAAAGCCCTGCCCTCCCATGTTATGCCATTCCTCATCACCTCTTTCTGCTGTAACCGCTCCTCTATCTCATCCACCTCAACTGTGACCTCCCATTTTCGACTTGCATTCTTTCCCATCAGATCACATGACTATTACACCATCATGAACTCCAGCACCCCCACCACCTTATATTCCTCTATCATCGCTGTTAACGGAAACCAAAGTTTTTCACCTTGACCATAAAAAGCAACGTTTATTAAGCACCGTGGCACTCACAACCAATTTCTCACAAACCCACTCACCAATGCCTTAATTCTCTCGACATTCCCTATCGCAATGTCCCAATTCATCAATGGCCATGATATTCGTGCCATAAACCCAAAGTTTAATCACCATATATTCAACTTGCTTGGCGTGCCATACCCATAAATCCTCCTCAAACCTTGTACAAGCCTCTCCGTTACTTCCTCCACCCTTCCCACATTATTCTTCCCAATCTCTTCATGGAAGCCTCCACCAATGGTGGTACCACCTCCCTTCCCAACCGAAACCTGTGTACACGATCCACCACCCCCTTGTCGCACCAAAACACTCCTTGACTTCCTCGCCTTGAATGTCATCATTACTCACCACATCAACCTTTTCGACCACTCCATCACCTTATCTGCTGCATCAGTAGAATGTTAAAGAACTGCCAGGTCATCCATGAATGCAAACATTGCTGACATGCTCTGACCAGAGGCCAGCTCCACCTCTGTGCCATATCCACTCACAGCACGTATCTTCAACTCTGTAATTAAAACAAATGAGATGGGATTAATGGCAAACCCCATCAGAATCCCCACCAACCTCTGCCAGTCTGTTGTATCGGACGGACTGTGTCACAAACTGCATCAAAAAACCTTCACAAAATCCCTGAATCTTCCTGGCACCGAAAATAATTCAATGGCACATCCGATCGGGGTTGCCTGCATCCCTTGTTTGTCCATCCCTGTTTACTTTCTCCCTCCGCCCTGCCGTTGGTGTTTCCCATTTCTCCTGCTGTTCCCTTTGTTGTGTTGTGTCCTGATTTGTTCTGTCATAGCTCTTCCACAAGCCAAGAGCAAGTATAATAAAAAAAATAAAAAATGGGGATGCGGTACTGACCCATACACATTCTCCAAACTCAGCCTTCCCACCAAAATATCCTTCCTTTGCCTCTTCACCTCCAGCAATATTTGACAACTCATTGCTGAGTGCTCAATACATCCTGGTGAACTCTTGCCTTCTGAACAGAACCATCAATCATCTGGACTATTCTCTTGAATGAAGAATAAAAGCCAAGCAGCAAAGATCCCCCATCAAGATGCATGTCCAGCAATGCTATTGGGCTGAACTGCCCAATCGTTGCAGCCTCCTTCTCTTTCAGAATATATCCTCTTTCCTCCCTACTCCATTGACGGAGCACCAATCCTTGCGCCCACACCACCTTCAACACCCTCCACAAACACCGCCCGATGCCTCCACAGCTCCAGAACACATGCAGACTTGGAGATGATGATGGAAACCCAGGCAAAATTAACATTCCTTTCCTGTAGTAATTCTCTGTGGACTACTGTCGTATATGAGAGTACAACTCTTATATACTACAGTTCTAACTACAGCATTTTTTCCTGAGAACAGTGGAACGACGAGGCATAAAGTTGACGGAGCACCAATCCTTTGCGTCCACACCACCTACAACACCCTCCATAAACACCTCCATAAACACGTGAAACAATCACGTCTTATTTGTAATCATTAAATTCTCCATACCGCGGTCACGTGTTGATATAGTGCACTGTGATTGGTTATCATCCTAGCATTCAAAGTACCGCACCCGCAGAAGTACTATAAAAGTATAGGCGGTGATATAATTGTCATGTGGAGAATACTTTGGTTCTTGGGGAGGAAATATCACACGGCGAGCGCAAGAAATCAAAGTCTTAACTCGTGATAGGTAATCCATGAGGCAGATCGCGGCCCGACTTCATGGTTCAGCAAGAGCTGTATCCAAGTCTCTGTGGAGGATTTGTGAAACTGGTATTGTTGATAATAATTAAAGTGGTCACGGAACAAACCCCTCCAACCCTCCAAAAGTGATGTTAACTAGCTCGGTGTACGTTCTTTATGTGAGAGACAACGATCCAGTCGAAATCTTCCGAATGACAAATCCGTAATCGTGGGGTTTTTTTAAATGTTTCTTCAAGAACAGGAAGACACTCAAGTAAGGTGGTCTCGCTGAATGTGTAGCTGCCTAGAAACATTTGCTGAGTCGAGATAACAAAACAAAAAGGCTGAAATGGACGGTGGAATTGAAACAGTAGAATGACCAAACTTGGAAGAATGTGCACTTTATAGATGAGGTCAAATTTTAACTGTTTGGCAATAATCAATGGCAGTTTGTTTGAAGGTGGACTGGGGAACGGTATAACTACAGGCAGTGTATAACAACTACAGTGAAGCATGGAGGTGGATCGATACTAGTGTTGGCTTCGTCGCGGTCAAGGGTGTCAGACATTTATATAAAATTGAAGACATTACTGTTGCTTTTGTACATTTGCTTAGTTTGGATAGGTTTGAGGTAATTTATTACATTTTATGATGAACGACGAAGCTCCTGAACTGTGTGAGTGCCCTCTTGAAGGACGAAGCTCCTGGGTTCTGATTTTTTTTTTTTCAGGTGACACCTGGTGACGTTCTCGAGTTGTTGGATGAAGGAGGGAACCACGTGGTCAGTCGGGTGTTGCTGAACTCTGTGGATGAAAAGAAAACAAGCTCGGGTGCTTTTCGTGTTTCTTTACGACGATGGAAACGAATTCGACAACACGAACATGAATGAAGGAAAGGTTCGACCTTTAGTAGCTCCTATATTGCACATCTTTGGAGCTGGCCTCCATTGTGGTCAGCAACCGCTGCAGTTACGGTGATCGGGTGGTTGCCATCTACATGACAGTTTATTGCTTTTTCTTACTGGGGTGGTCTCCCTTTGTAAGTTAGCATTGTGACAGATCACAATACTGTCAACAATCTTCATGCGAAGAATGCTTGGAAAAGGTGAAACATTTGGGAATGGACGTGACAGGAAACGCTGACGTTAGAGTCATGTATTACAGGATGAGCACAGAGATCATTAGCTCACGTCCTGGAGTTTAGTCTGGTGAGCTTATGCGATTGAGCAGTGTCTAGGTAAGCGAGTGAATCAGTACGTAAACACTTCAGTCTTTATTACTTGAACCAAACACACAATTTTGATGAAACGTGGCCACAAGCTGCATATCTGAAGATGCATTGAACTCATTTAAAAATCTGTGCTCATTAAGGGTGTCTACAAGGGGGATTGGGGGTGGTGGGGGAGGGTTGACCTCCCCAAATAGGTATTTGCTCTCTTCTCTGAAACCACACACACAATTTCGATGAAACTTTACCACAACCTTCATCACCCGTGATGTACCAAAGTTTGTTCATGGCATTAACAAAAAAAAAAATCAGTGTCTGGGGAGGGGGGGGGGGTTGAGTGACTGTTGCTCCTGATCCAGGTGAGCTTCAGGACGTGTGGTCCTATTTTCATCTCATGACGTCAGATACATGGACAACGATCAAAATAGAACCTAAAGTAATGCTGATGAGTATAAATTACACACCTGTGATGAAATGCTCAGAGTAGACTGTGGAGTGTTAAGTATTTAGTCATGGGGCTTGGCCCTATTCTTGTTTTTCAGATCTCTTGGCATTTTGTCACAACTCCATGTTTTTTTTTTATCCTTACAGATGATGAATTACCACTGGAATAGCGAGAAATAACCTTTTCATCCTCCGTTCATCTCACCTATTGTGACATCCATTCACCAAAAAGTGCGAGGCATAATTTTGGGGCTAAAAGGTTCGCTTTCCTTTCAGCAATGGACTCACCGAGGCATCAGCCTTATATCCTTTGTGTTTAATAAACAAGGTGGCGGTGCCCTCGGGATTGTTGTATCTGTGATCTGATGGGAGCGCCATGTATTAATAACATCCACACATTATTGTCCACAAGATGAATTACTGCCCTTCTTGCATTCATCCGAAAATGACCAATTTTTGATGACTTGGGCAGTAATGAAATGTTCAATGAAATGTTCAAAGAAAAAATTATTTCCTTTGTCCTAAACTCGTTACAGCAAGTGAAATTGAGGAATTTCACCTTGTGTTTCATTATAATCGCCACATTATTATATGCATTACCTGCTCCCATTTCCCGGTAAGCTTCGATTAGAGCTACCTGCATTTGATGCGGTCTCGGTGGATTTTTATTATTGTTATTATTATTTTTTTTTATTTACATCCCCAAACCTCCCATACACCCATCCTCCGTCCTCCAGCTGTGGAAACGTTTCTGCAATGTGGAGTCCAACAAACTCTGAAAAGCACTGGCCGGTCAAATGTGCATGGTGTATCAAACTGGCACTCGCGCATGCACGTGTTAAACAGCACGGCTTCTGCAAACTTCATGTTTTGTTTTCAAATCAATGCACATCTGCATGGCAGTTTTCCACCACTGGAAGTCAGGACAATGATGGGTCTTCTTTAGTTGGCTCCTCGAGGTCGATTCTCTTCATGGTAACTGCACCGTACCCTCCATCGGTTTTGTGTTCCTTCGCATGGAATTTTCTCCACCATTTGTTGTTTGTTGCTGCTGCAAAAAATTCCCTTCAATATCCTTTACTTCATCTCTAATGCAAAGGGGTCACCAGGAATTGAAGTCACAACAGGAGCCAGACAGGGATGCATGCTGTTTCCATGACCGTTTGTTACTTGCTTTGGAATGGGTGTTAAGGACGACAGAGCGTTTCAGATATGGAATGGACTTGGCTCAATGCGACCATCTGGAGGAGCTCAGCTTTGCGGATGACATGTGTTTGCGATTGGACACCAAGTAAAATATGCAAGAAAAAGTAAATTGGCTCCAGGGGTATGCCATGCAAGTAGGACTGAAAATCAACACCGACAAAGCAGAGAGCATGAGACGACATGATTCAGTAACAATACTGTCATGTGCAATGACTTGGCCATATGAGATGTCAAAAAGTTGATGTATTGAGGGTCTACGGTCACACTGTAACAGGGGTTGGGACTCGGATGTTCTCCAAAGAACAGATAATTAAGTAAGAGTAGTATTTAAGAGAATGAGAGAAATCTGGAAGAAAAAACAACACAAGAACATAGTTTAAGTTTTTATGACACCAATGTAAAATCAGTTCTTTAATTGGCCTGTGAAGCATGGGAAATCACCACCAAAGTCTTGCACAGCAACTATAATCCTATATATATATATATATATATATATATATATATATATATATATATATATATATATATATATATATATATATATATATATATATGTCACAAAAAGATTTTGTGAATCTTCAGGCCAGACAGATTCAGCAAAGAGGTTGGAGGTAGAAAGGACTGGAAAGAAAAATATATTGGAAGAATTTAAAATGAGGACGTGGAGATGGATTGGGCGTACGTGCTGCATATGGAAAACAACATCACAAAAGGAATGATGCACTGGAAACTTGAATGTCGAAGGAAGGTTGGGAGACCTACTGAGACCTGGTGGCATATGGTGGAAAAGGAGCCGAGAGACCTATAAACCACCTAGCCTGCAATCAGTCGGTGAAAGTGGTGTGAGTTTTTCAAGAGGCTCAAAATGCCATCAGGCACGACAGGATCATAAGCAAGCAATCCTTCACTTCTGTTTGAGGGTTGTGGAGGTGTCAATGAGAATGGTGGAAAACACATTACATCGAAGGCTGTATATAAGATCATTATATTTACAGGGTGCATCTGTGTCAGAAAGATTAGCCAACGTTCCAAAGGTGGGAGGATGAGTTCAAAATAGTTGGGTGAAGACACAAGCAACACAATGGAGCCACGTTGTTTGCATCAAGTGGATGAAGCATGATTGCTTGAAGAAGCTCCATTTCGGGTCTTGACGTGGTGTTTCAAGTCCAAAACAAACAGCTTTGAAATTCATTTTGTTCAAACACAGACTAAGAACTAGAGGGGGAGCACTCGGGAGAGTGCAAAACCTCCACCGCCAATACTGCTGGGTCACTCAAGTGATCCTTATATCTTATTCATTAAATATGATGTCAACAGTGCTGACAGTTATAGTTCTTTTCTCCATTTTTTTTTGGGGGGGGGGGGTTGGAAATCACTTAAAACATGTAAAAATGCAAAAAAAAAAATTATTCGAAATTTTGTTGAAAAAAAAGTTGCAAAAATTTTTTTTTCTCTAACAATTTTTTTTGGGGGGGGGTTGGAAATCACTTAAAACATGTAAAAATGCAAAAAAAAAATTTTCTCAATTTTTTGGGGGGGTTGGAAATCACTTAAAATATGTAGAAATGCAAAAAAAAAAAATTTTTTCTCTAACAATTTTTTTGGGGGGGTAACAATTTTTTTGGGGGGGGTTGAAAATCACTTAAAATATGTAGAAATGCAAAAAAAATTCTCATTTTTTAGGGGGGGTAACAATTTTTTTTGGGGGGGGGTTGGAAATCACTTAAAACATGTAGAAATGCAAAAACAAAAAAAATTCTCTAACAAAATTATTTTTTTTTGGGGGGGGGGACCAAGTCCAAAATTTAATGGTATGATCCTTGGACCATACCTAACCCCCCCCCCCAACCAAGATGATGGCGGAGGTTAATAAATGAAAGAAAACGTTGTAACCGACCTCTAAGATGGGAAGTGGAACTCTTAATTGTTGTCACATTCGGCAGCCTTTTTGAAAAGGTATAGTACCTACTGCATACTACCCTTGCCAGAGGAGAGGGTATTGCATTGGGTCCGTTTGTGTGTTTGTGTGTTTGTTTGTTTGTCTGTCTGTCTCTGTTTATTTGTCCGCACAGAACTTTTGTGTTTTTCTCTGCAACCGCTTGTCAGATTGAGACGAAATTTTCACCATTGGCGCGGGTACTCATGAATAATGCTTTAATGATAATTATGACGTTATGTGGTGTGGCAGCCATATTGAAAAACCAAAAAACTTTGGACCCCAGTATCTAAAACCGCACCAAAGAAAAAATTGAAGCTTGGCACACTGCAAGTACTCTTCATGGCGAATGAGTATGATTTTTATGACGTCATAGATGCCCTCGTTATGATGTCATAATTGCATTTGTAAAATGCCACATCCAAACAATAAAAAATTTTGAGGGTCATTTAGGGACAAAATGGCCCACAGAAAAGAAATTCATGACGTCATCGGTCATGTGATTCAGCAGCCATATTGTTGTTTTTTAAACCTTCATAAATATTCCAGGGATTACAAGGAATTTATGCGCAGGAGGAGGCCATTCGGCCCATCATTCTTGTGCCACACCAATACCAGATTTAATAAATCCATCAATACACCTTCCCTTCGTGTGCAGCCTTTTGGCTGCTCCACTGGTACTCATTTCGCCGACCTCGGAAGGATGACAGGCTGAGTCAACCCCCTGGTGTTAATTCAGCAGCCAACAGAGCTTGAACTCAGGACCCTAGGATCCCAAGCTACCACCATAACCACTAAGCGAACACCAGGTTAAAAACAATAATTTTTTTCAACAGGTTTCAAACTCACCACATCTGAACAACAAGGCATCGAACTTACCTTTCGGCTATATGTCATTACTACAGCCGAAAGAAATCTTCTCTGAAGTGGCTGAACAAATCGAGGCGAAACTTTACACGTATGATCACCTGTCCATGAGGTACAAAAGGTTCACACATATATCATAGGTCACATGGTTTGGCAGCCATATTTGATTTACCCTAAAACCTATAAAAATACACCACTCAAAAGAAGTCCTGGTGAGGGTCTGCAATCTCTAATTGCTCTTTTTCTTATTGTTTTATGTATTGCGAACCGTGGTGTCTGTCCGTGCGTTTGTCTGTCTCCTGTTTATGACGGCCACTTCCTGCGCTGCGTTTGAAAAGCTGCGTACACATGCAAAGCTCAACATTCACTTTTTTATAGTCCCTTCCAGTAATCTTTAAAATGAACATCTGTGTTTAAATCGATTTAATACAGGTCTTCACAAGGTAACACACAATTTAAAATCGCTATATTTTGTCCTCTTTTTTTTTTTTTTTTTTAGACAAATCCAACCTCCACCGCCCGATGTTGCACCGCCATTTCGCGGTGGTCGGTATAAGTAGCTCAGAGCTTTGGCTCTGAGTGAAACCAAGAGTGTAACACAATTAACCTTTTTAAAGTTCATGAAATAATTTAAATTGATTGATTCATCTAAACTTTTCTTGTCACTGGGGACGGATAGTTTTGCTTGTTTACTCTAATAGGTATTTATGTTTTTATAAATTATCTTACAACTTATAAAATTTGATTTTTGTTTTATCATACCACAGTACATTCTGGGGGGAATATTTACCATAACATAGTTCATTTGATTTGTTTTCACAAATTGTCTAGAAGTACACACACTCGCTTCTAAGTTGTCCAGCCTGGGTTCGCATCTAAGCCCAACCATAGGCATAAATATCCCACGTCCTTCATGCAGAGTAGCCAAACTATCGCCATCACCCAGAACAAGTTACAAATTACTGCTGGGAAAGCAATGACAAACCACCCAGTATTATCATTGCCAAGAAACTGCTTCGCAGCATCGACTACAGCATGGATGGTAGAGCACAATCAGAATCAGTTCATCTGGAGGGGGGGGGGGGGTTCTCCCTCAATTTACTTACCATCTTGTAGATTCCCCCCAATATCATAAATTTTCTTGTGAAGCATCTACCAAGCAAAACCTGTGATAACTTGCTTACTCTTTGGTGAAGACACTCGAGGATGTTTACCGTTCATCATATCATGCCAGCAGATGAGAGTGCCAGCTTAACGTCCCCCCGAGAGGTGGAGAAGGCATATACTCATCGATGTAACACCCTGCGTGTGTGATACCAATCTGACTGTTTGTCATCCAATCGGGAATCCTCCCCACACCAGATAGCTCACAGATAAGTGCACTTCACAAAACCTTAAAACGACCACATATACTTGATTTATACTAGAGATGCAGAAATCCTATTAAACTGGAGGATTGATAATCCAAACCTCTTACAACCAGATACGAAATCAAATTCAGAGCACAAGTCCCCACTACTGGTTTGAGTTTGTGATGAACTCTTGCATCCACCATTTTTCCAACTTGGAGTTGTAAGAATGGTGTAGACAGCAATGTTTTGCATTCAGGAAGCGATGGGAATCACTTAGTGGGCAAAGTGAGTGTTTCCAGAATGATAGCCTAATGCTAAACAGAAAGGGGGTAGAAAGGTTTGCTTGCAGCGGAAATTTAGGGGGGGGGGATTTGTTCTTTTTTTGATTTGGCTAGAGGAGGGAGAAGAAGCTTTAAAAGGGATGAAGTGTAACTGATGATATGATTGATAAGGGCAACCAGGAAAAAAATAAAACGACAGGAAGGGAAACGTTAAAAAAAAAGTTCTATTTCAACGCCAAGAGTTTGAATAATAAAATGGAAGAGCTTGGAGGGGAAGTGCAGAACGAGGAGTTATGCCATAGTTGCAGTAAACGAGCCATTGCTTGTTGGGGAGAGAAATGGAAGGACAGGACGAGGAGGTTACAAGATGTACAGATGTGATGAGAAAGAGTAAATAGGAGTGTGCAGCAATCTGAATCGAAGATTAATGTATCGAGAGAAGGGGAATGAATGTACAGGGAATTCTGTGTCCGGAGTGATCAGGGAATGTAAGAATACCAGGTATGAAGAATTCAGGAGGGCATGTGGTAAGGGAAGAGTATTGATTATGGGGGATCTATACTTGCCAGGGATAAGTTTGGGTCCAGGAACAGGAAAAGGGCAGAGCAGATGAGGATTTCTGATATCTAGTCCAGGATTGTTTTTTTAACCCAGTTTGTAGATAAGCCCATTCTGGAGGAGTGCAGTGTGTCTGGATGAGACTTAGATGTTGGTGTGACGTTGATTATGGGGGATTTTCATTTGTAAGCAATACATTCGATCTAGGAACAAGGAAAGGACAGAGCAGATGAGGATTTCTGATATCTAGTCCAGGATTGTTTTTTTAACCCAGTTTGTAGATAAGCCCATTCTGGAGGAGTGCAGTGTGTCTGGATGAGACTTAGATGTTGGTGTGACGTTGATTATGGGGGATTTTCATTTGTAAGCAATACATTCGATCTAGGAACAAGGAAAGGACAGAGCAGATGAGGATTTCTGAGATCTAGTCCAGGATTGGTTTTTTTAACCCAGTTTGTAGATAAGCCCATTCTGGAGGAGTGCAGTGTGTCTGGATGAGACTTAGATGTCAGTGTGACATTGATTATGGGGGATTTTCTTTTGTAAGTGATACATTCGATCGAGGAACAAGGAAAGGACAGAGCAGATGAGGATTTCTGATATCTAGTCCAGGATTGTTTTTTTTTTTAACCCAGTTTGTAGATAATCCCACTCTGGAGGAGTGCAGTGTGTCTGGATGAGACTTAGATGTCAGTGTGACGTTGATTATGGGGGATTTTAATTTGTAAGCAATACATTCGATCTAGGAACAAGGAAAGGACAGAGCAGATGAGGATTTCTGATATCTAGTCCAGGATTGTTTTTTTAACCCAGTTTGTAGATAATCCCACTCTGGAGGAGTGCAGTGTGTCTGGATGAGACTTAGATGTTGGTGTGACGTTGATTATGGGGGATTTTCATTTGTAAGCAATACATTCGATCTAGGAACAAGGAAAGGACAGAGCAGATGAGGATTTCTGAGATCTAGTCCAGGATTGGTTTTTTTAACCCAGTTTGTAGATAAGCCCATTCTGGAGGAGTGCAGTGTGTCTGGATGAGACTTAGATGTCAGTGTGACATTGATTATGGGGGATTTTCTTTTGTAAGTGATACATTCGATCGAGGAACAAGGAAAGGACAGAGCAGATGAGGATTTCTGATATCTAGTCCAGGATTGTTTTTTTTTTAACCCAGTTTGTAGATAATCCCACTCTGGAGGAGTGCAGTGTGTCTGGATGAGACTTAGATGTCAGTGTGACGTTGATTATGGGGGATTTTCATTTGTAAGCAATACATTCGATCTAGGAACAAGGAAAGGACAGAGCAGATGAGGATTTCTGATATCTAGTCCAGGATTGTTTTTTTAACCCAGTTTGTAGATAAGCCCATTCTGGAGGAGTGCAGTGTGTCTGGATGAGACTTAGATGTTGGTGTGACGTTGATTATGGGGGATTTTCATTTGTAAGCAATACATTCGATCTAGGAACAAGGAAAGGACAGAGCAGATGAGGATTTCTGAGATCTAGTCCAGGATTGGTTTTTTTAACCCAGTTTGTAGATAAGCCCATTCTGGAGGAGTGCAGTGTGTCTGGATGAGACTTAGATGTCAGTGTGACATTGATTATGGGGGATTTTCTTTTGTAAGTGATACATTCGATCGAGGAACAAGGAAAGGACAGAGCAGATGAGGATTTCTGATATCTAGTCCAGGATTGTTTTTTTTTTAACCCAGTTTGTAGATAATCCCACTCTGGAGGAGTGCAGTGTGTCTGGATGAGACTTAGATGTCAGTGTGACGTTGATTATGGGGGATTTTAATTTGTGAGCGATACATTCGATCTCGGAACAAGGAAAGGAAAGAGCAGATGAGGATTTCTGATATCTAGTCCAGGATTGTTTTTTTAACCCAGTTTCGAGATAAGCCCACTCTGGAGGAGTGCAGTGTGTCTGGATGAGACTTAGATGTTGGTGTGACATTGATTATGGGGATTTTCATTTGTAAGCGATACATTCGATCTTGGAACAAGGAAAGGACAGAGCAGATGAGGATTTCTGAGATCTAGTCCAGGATTGGTTTTTTTAACCCAGTTTGTAGATAAGCCCATTCTGGAGGAGTGCAGTGTGTCTGGATGAGACTTAGATGTCGGTGTGACATTGATTATGGGGGATTTTAATTTGTAAGTGATACATTCGATCGAGGAACAAGGAAAGGACAGAGCAGATGAGGAATTTCTTTAACTTGTCATCAGATTGCTTTTTAACCCAGTTTCTAGATATGCCCACGAGGGGGGAGTGCAGTGTTGTTACCTCCACCACCGAAGGTGGGCAGAGAGGTTATGTCTTCATCCCTGTCTCTTTGCTTGTTTGTCTGTCTGTCTGAACAGGATATCTCAAAAAGTTGGTGACGGATTCGGATGAAATTTGCTGGAAAGGTTGACTGTGTGATAAGGACAAAATGATTCGATTTTGGTTGAGGATCGGATCCAGATCCGGTCCATCAGTGGGATAGAAATCGTAAAGTGTTCATCCTGGCGGAGGTACGTGTTCTACCGAGCGCTGTTCTCGTTAAATAATGAATCTGTTAAGAGTTGGAGTTTGGGATGGAAGAGAAACGCTTTTAGAATTCAGAAAGGAAACCTTTGTGGATACGAAAAGAGAGCTATCTCCAACATTGTGCCACGCCAACAGGAGGGCACTCAACATCAAATAAATGGGAACACTTGGAGGAGACCATATTAATTTTAAGAACCAGTATTTTCACTGTCTGCGGTAGTTTACTGAACTTCGTCTTACATTCCATCAACTGAGCACCGTCGTCATCTTACCTTAAGGTTGTTGATATATCGTCGTCCAATCCTAACTCCCAACCTCCATGTCATCCAAGTTTGAATTCCTCATGATGTCCTCACCATACAGATCAAACAAGTAAGGGAAGAGAACGCAGCACCGGCGAATGCACACCCGAAGAAAAGAACGAGGCAAGCCAAAACGGATATGAGGAAGACGTGGCCAAGGATATTAAATGTAACAGCAAAGCATCATGGCGAAAGAACAAGATAAAGCAACAAATGTTAGTGATGAGATGGAGATGTCAGGCTCATTGAATAGTTATTTTTGCTTCAAAAATGTACACAAGAACAGTTATCAGGAGAATTGCCAGGAGCTGAGAGTGTCGAACGAGGAGGTGTGGAATGGCTTCTTGAGGATGTCCGAGTGGTAATGGAGGAAGTACAGAAACAGCTTGGAAAACTCAGGGTTGATGAACCTCTGGGGCCAGGTGTCGTGCATCTCGGGACATTTGAAGAGGTGGAAGAACAGATATGTGTGATCTTAACTCATGTTGGCTTCAACTCCTCTTTGGAGTCAGAACAGGGAGCAGAGGATTGGAAAGTAGTAAATGTAACCGCACTATTTAAGGAAACATCTGGAGCGGAATTTGGGTTTAACTTCAGTTGTGGGTAAAGATGTTATGTAGATGTTAATAATTGATTGCATGGAGAAACATTTGGAGACATTTGTACCAATTAATGGTTCTCAACATGGATGTTCTCAACATCTCAACATGGAAGTCATTTTAAAATTAATTTATTGGAGTTCGAAGGAGTAGTTTCTCATTGGGTGCATGAGACAAGTGCAGTGGATGTAGTTTATCGAGACTTTCAGAAGGTGTTTGATAAGGTGCCATGTCGAAGGCTCTGAGTTAAGATGAGGGCTGGTAGAGTGGCTAAGGTGGAGTGGCTGGTAGAGTCGCTCACTGGTTTGCTAACTGCCTTAGTGATGAGAATCAAAGATTTGATGTGAGTGGAAGGATGTGTAGCTTGGAAGTGGTAGTTGTCGTGGGCAGTACTAGGACCGTTATTGTTTGCCCATCCATCCCCCATGCAGTGGGAGACAGGGTTTTGCAATCATGTGTGTGTTTGTGAGTGTTTGTATGAGTGGATGCCTGGTGTTGGCTTAATGGTTCGGGTGGTGGGCTTGAGATCCCAGGATCCTGATTTTAAATCCCACTCAGCTGTTGAATTAATCCCAGGTGGGGTTGACTCTTCCTGTCATCCTTCCGAGGTCAGCAAAATGAGTGCCAGCTTGCTGGTATACTGTGTCGGGGTGGCGACCCGTCCAGGATTGTGTCCAACAGCCAAGGAGACTGCTTAGGCATCACCAACGCTCCACACAGAGTATGGTCCCAATGGATGGATGGATGGATGGATGAGTGTGTTTGTGTTTGAATGAGTGTATGTCGTTGTTTTTTTGGGGTGTGTATGTTTGTGTGTATTATGTTTCTCTTTTTCTTTGTTTTTTTGTTATATTTCTATTTTTAAAAATTATTATTGTGTGTGTGTGTGTGTGTGTGTGTGTGTGTGTGTGTGTGTGTGTGTGTGTGTGTGTGTGTGTGTGTGTGTGTGTGTGTGTGTGTGTGTGTGTGACCGTCCCACTGTTCTCTCTCCAACCCCCCTTCCCCTCCCACCACCAACCTCCATACATATCCCCATCCCACCCCACTCCTCATTCCCACCCTCCCCGCTCATTCCACCCCACCCCACCCCTCCCCTCATTCCCACCCCACCCCTCCCCTCATCCCCACCCCTCCCCTCATCCCCACCCCTCCCCCTCATTCCCACCCCCACTCCTCCTTCTCATTCCACCCCTCCCCCTCATTCCCACCCCTCCCCCCCACCAGAGAAATTGAATCGATAAACAAATCGTTTTAATTACCTCATTGTCGATCTGGTGTAGTCATGATAATAATTGATGTGCGAGCTCATGGGTTGAAGTTCCTGACCGAGTATTCCCTTGTAAACACGTGTGCCTGGAACTCCCATTGCTGACCACGCCCCTTGCTCCTCCTTCACACTGACTCCGCCCCCCCCCCTTTTCCACGTTCTTTTTATTTTCGGGATCCCCGACTCGATCGATGGTCGTTGATCCTCTCGCTCTTCCTTTTCTTTCCTCGTCTTTCTGACGCATCCCATGGGACGATGCGAGAGGGAGACCGGGATGGCCGTTTGTGTGAGAAGCGAAGTCGCAAGCCGGCTCGTCCACTCAAGAGGAAGCTAAGGGTGGGACAAGAGCAGCGGGAGGTAAGGGAGGCCTGAGAGAGAGGGGAGGGAGGTAAGGGAGGCCTGAGAGAGAGGGGAGGGAGGTAAGGGAGGCCTGAGAGAGAGGGGAGGGAGGTAAGGGAGGCCTGAGAGAGAGGGGAGGGAGGTAAGGGAGGCCTGAGAGAGAGGGGAGGGAGGTAAGGGAGGCCTGAGAGAGAGGGGAGGGAGGAAAGGGAGGCCTGAGAGAGGGGAGGGAGGTAAGGGAGGCCTGAGAGAGAGGGGAGGGAGGTAAGGGAGGCCTCAGAGAGAGAGAGAGGGGAGGGAGGTAAGGGAGGCCTGAGAGAGAGAGGGGAGGGAGGTAAGAGAGGCCTGCGAGAGAGAGAGGGGAGGGAGGGAAGGGAGGCCTGAGAGAGAGAGAGGGGAGGGAGGTAAGGGAGGCGTGAGAGAGAGAGGGGAGGGAGGTAAGGGAGGCCTGAGAGAGAGAGAGGGGAGGGAGGTAAGGGAGGCCTGAGAGAGAGGGGAGGGAGGTAAGGGAGGCCTGAGAGAGAGAGGGGAGGGAGGTAAGGGAGGCCTGAGAGAGAGGGGAGGGAGGTAAGGGAGGCCTGAGAGAGAGAGAGAGAGAGAGGGAGGTAAGGGAGCCCTGAGAGAGAGAGGAGGGAGGTAAGGGAGGCCTGACAGAGAGGGGAGGGAGGTAAGGAAGGCCTGAGAGAGGGGGGGAGGGAGGTAAGGGAGGCCTGAGAGAGGGGAGGGTAAGGGAGGCCTGGGAGGGAAAGGGAGGGAAAGGGAGAGAGAGAGAGAGATAGAGATAGAGATAGAGATAGAGATAGAGATAGAGATAGAGATGTAAAGGTGGGAGGTAGAGGAGTGGAAGGTGAAATGTTGGAAGGCAAGTAAGGATGGGGAGGGGGAGGGAGATGTGTACAGAGAAGGGAAAGTAGGGGGATGTGTGGGGAGGAGGGGGCATACGTTGAGATAGAAGGGAAAGGAGGGGGATGTGTGGGGAGGAGGAAGGTGACATGTTGGAGGGGAGAGGAGGGGAAGGGGAAGGTGACATGTTGGAGGGGAGAGCAGAGGTGGGGAAGGGGAAGGTGACATGTTGGAGGGGAGAGGAGAGGAGGGGAAGGGGAAGGTGACATGTTGGAGGGGAGAGGAGGGGGATGTGTATGGAGGGAGTGTCGACAAGGTGAGATAGAGGAAGAGTATTTAAATGGAGGGAGAGGAGGGGGGGTGACTTGGTGGAAGGGAAAGTAGGGGAATGTGTAAAGGGGAGGGAAAGGGTGTAAGGTGAGATGGAAGAAGGGAAAGGAGAAGGATGTGTAAGGTGAGAAGGAGGAAGGGAGAGAGATGGTTCAGAGTAGTCAAACAAAGGAATGCATTTGAAAATGTTGATGTTTCTTGGATGGGATTTTTCAGGGAATAAGTGTTTTTAAACGCGCAGCCACCTGTTTTCGGCTGTATTGGACATCCAGGTGCAGAGAAATAAGGGGGATGTCTTCCTACCCCTTAAACTGGCCCTAAATAATAACGCTTTCAGCAAAACGTCTTGTTTAATACTTTACAATATCTAAAAATGAGCTGCGTTCATGTTGGTTGGTTGTTCCCATCTGAGCGCTTGGATCATGATGCCTGGAACCTGGGTTAAAGTTGCACGTCCTCTGTGCATTAATTCCATTGTCAACTCCTGTCCTTTGTAGTGCTGCTAAAAAGTACAATGACATCTCCCATTGTCCATTTCCTACATATGATGCATGTACAAGCTGCTCCTGAACTTACATCACTGTTGTAGGAAAAATAATAATAAGAAGGATTTCATGTTTGTGTTAATAAGGATAAATGATCATTTGGTTGTTAGGTTTGTAATGCTAAACTTTTTTTTTTTGGGGGGGGGGGGGACATTCCTGATATATACCTGGTGTTGGCTTAATCATGGTTAGAGTGGTGTGCTTGAGATTCTCAGGTCCTGAGTTAAAACCCGCTCTGTCGTTGAATTAACACCAGCTGGGGTTGACTCAGCCTGATCATCCTTCTGAGGCCGGCCAAATGAGTACCAGCTTGATGGAATGATTGAGCCATTTGAGTGTCCTGCGTCGGAGTGGCGAGCCGTCCAGGATTGTGCCCAATAGCCCAGGAGACTGCTTCAGCAGCACTGGCGTTCTGTACAGAGTACGGTCCCAATGGATGGATTCCTGATATGTTGTTTGGTGTAGCTTTGGAGGGTTTTTTCTGTTGTGGTTTATTTTTCAGGATCTAAAGCTCTTGGAGGAGCTGTTACATAAATTTCGCACACACATACGGATGACAATAGACAACACTGGACCTGACTTCAGCGAGCATTACTCGTGACATGGACAGAAGTGACTTGCCGTTCCGGGCCACCCTTGGTACCGCCGATGCCGTCTTGTGACGTCTTTTTTTTCCATCTGCATTCAGAGGGTCAATTGATGTAATCCTCATTGACTGATGTCATGCAGTTTCATTTTTTTGAATTCTGGGATAAAGTGCAGGTCAGATCTGCCATGTTTGTTTCCAGATGCTGTTGGCAATACTAGTTGACCGGGTAGCACCAAATATTTTTCTTTGAAAACGTGACTAAAGTAAACTGCTTTTTACCAAGCTGCATTGCAACACCAATAGTAGAATGATGAAGTAGTCTTGCTTGTGAAGGCGAGTGTCGAGCAACAACGCAAACTCCCTCATCACATTTTTGTCTGTTACCAAATAATTCCAAGAGGTGCAGGGTATGGGTAAGCTTGATTCAAGACGGAGGAACATGTGCAGTTTACATTTTGTAGCAGGAATCAAATCCGAGATGATCGACGACCCTTCTAAATTTCCATAGTTTACTGAATACCTTGAAGTAGTAGAGGATTACAACTTAAAATTGTCCACTTTACAGTTGCCCAAGGATACAAAAAAACAAGAGAGAATTACTTTGCAATACACATCCCTTACCGGTCCCAATGAATGTTCAGGAGATAAAAATTTGTTTGCGTTTAATGCACCCTTGAGCCGATACCGGAACCAAAATGAAGAAGAAGAAACACTCTAACCCACCGTGTTTGGATCTATTTGGCACAATAAAAGGAAGAGCAATTTTCATTTAGTGATATATTTTGTGGACTAGAAACCAATGAAGACAACCAAGATAACAAACTGGAGATAAAAATTAGTTTGCTTTCACGCACACTCGAGCCGACACGGAACCAAAATGAAGAAGAAGCTCTCTAACCCACTATGTTTGGTTCGTTTCTCGGCTTTACCTATTTCATATTAAAAACAAGAAGGGCATTCGGTAGAACGCATACCTCCGCCATGTAATGCCTGATCCATGAGAACATATCTGGCCCAATCAATACATTTTTAAACTAGAACGGGCACTCGTAGAGTGCATACCTTCGCCGCAGCCACTAGTTTGAACATGGCATGAGAGTGAAATGAGGAACTAAAATTCCACTAAATCTGCTCGGGAATTTCGCAAATTTAAAGTCCATGATCTGGATTTTGTGAAAGGATTTTATTAGAACTATTACGATTATGACAATTTTAGGTGATTCGTTGTCCCGAGTGCCGAACTCTGTAGCATGTAGGGTCGGATTCGGTCGAATGTCACTGACCACGCAGACACGACCTGGATCAAGTAGATCATGTTTTCAAATCCGAGCGAGGACATAAACGTCATTTTAATTGGCGTCTAATTAAACAAGAAAGTAAAACTCCTTTTACTAAACCATGAGCGAAGCTATGTGCATATCAAACTATACCAAGTCTCCTTAATGAAAATTTGTTGTATTTTACTTAGTAACTAAGTTTGGTAGGGCCCTTATGGCCCTTGTTGCATCAACAGACACACAGTTTAGAGACAGAGATATATTCTAGTTATTACCTTTGTATTAAGTTGTCCACAACGCATCTCAATACAAATATGCATTTCGTGACCCCCATGACCTTTGACCCACAACCGCTACCTAGGGTGACAATAGTACTATACCTTGTGTCATTTCAGAAGATGGGGAATTGAACACTGAACAATTTGGAGTTAATTTGATGTAAATCGGAAACATATTAACCGTTTTCATCATGAAAAAACGATGTTGACCTTTTTGTGACCTTGACCTTTGATCCGATCGCTCCCAAAATCTAATGGATTTGTCCTTTCATGATGGCAAACAAATCCAAAACAATTAAAGCCTCTCTGCGTTTTGTTTTTTTGCGTTAAGTTGTCCACAACGTTTTCCGATATAAATGTGAATTTGTGTGACCCCCTTGACCTTTGACTCCCAACCGCTGCCTTGGGTGACAAAAGTACCATACCATGTGTCATATTAGAGGATGGGGAATTTAATTTTGAACATTTTGGAGTTAATTTGCTGTAATTCAAAACTAAATTGACAATTTAATCGCGAAAAAACGATTTTGACCTTTTTGTGACCTTGACCTTAACCTTTGATCCGATTGCTCCCAAAATCTAATCGATTTGTCCTCTCGTGATGCCAAACACATCCACAAAATTTCATGACAATCTGCGAAGTGGTTTTTGTGTAACGTTGTCCACAACACTTCCCAATCAAAAACTCCATTTTGGTGACCACCTTGACCTTTGACTTCCACAGACTAACTGGGGTTGCAAACACTATACCATACGCTATATCAGTGGATCGGGATTTGAATACTGAACATTTTGGACTTAATTTGATGTAAATCGGAACAAAATTGACACTTTAATCGCAAAAAAAACGATTTTGACCTTTTTGTGACCTTGACCTTGACCTTCGATCCGATCGCTCCCAAAATCTAATCGATTTGTCCTCTCATGATGTCAACCAAGTCCACAAAATTTCATGACAATCTGCTAAGTGGTTTTTGCGTAATGTTGTCCACGACGCTGCCCAATGAAAAATGCTTTGTGGTGTCCCCATTGACCTTTGACCCCCAACCGCCAACCTAGGGTAATTACGCCACACTTTCATGTGGCATAGCCTAGAATGTAGAATTGAGTAATGAACATTTTGGTGTTGGTTTTATCTCGCTCGGATAAAAATTGACCGCGTTATGACGAAAAAACGATTCTGATTTTTCGTGACCGTGACCTTGACCTTTAATCCGATTGCTCCCAAAAGCTTCGCCTGGTGTCCTTGAGTAACTGCACATCATCTCTGAAAATTTCATGCAAATCGGTCCAGCAGTTTTTGCACAATGTTGTCCGCACACATATTTACCAATAAATAAATACACAGGGGTCAATACAATACCTTCGTCAAACGAAGTTTGCGAAGGTAAATATCAGGCTATGTGTCATTTTTGGCCCTATCTCCTAATGGTGAAGAATCACTTCAAAAAATTAAATAGCTCTCGCATCCAGATCCGGATTCGGATCTTCACCAAAATCAAATAAACTCGTCCTTGCCACACACCCAACCTGTCCACCAAATTTCGTCCGAATCCCTCCACAACTTTTTGAGATATCATGCTATATTGTTGTGAATCTGGAAAACTATCACACTCAACATTCAGGTCCTTTAGCTCAGTTATCTTGGTAAGTACGTGTTTTATAGATAGCTCGCCTTTCCTTGTTTAATGGGTAAATCAATGTAAATGCGCTGTGATTTATTTTAATAGTTAGGAGTTCAATCAGAACAACACAAAAGAAGAAGAAGAACCCTCCTCTGCAAATAACAACCCTCCTCCGCAAAGAACAACCCTCTTCTGCAAAGAACAACCCTCCTCCGCAAAGAATGATGCTTCAGAGAAGAATACTTCCTCCCTCCACGGGCTGAGGAGGGGGAGGGGGAGCGCACCGGAGCATATAAAAGGAGAGTATTTCTTCACCGAAGAAGTCGCCGTCAGCCCTGGCCCTCATCCTCATCCACCGCCTCCTCCTCCGAATGATCGAGCTTGGGCGATGACCGCGATTCACCTTAGCTGGGTTCAGCTGCGATGGTCCGTCGGACGGTGACCGGAGCTCCGGGAAGGAGGGGACGCCCAGCCACGCGCTCGCGGCCAGGTAGCCTGCGACCACTGATCTGCAGCCCGACTGTTCTCCGGGCTGGAGATCCCAATAAAGACCATTGGGGTCCACTTCTGTCTGTGTGTGGGCACCAGTCTTTAAGTAGTAAAACTGTTAAGTGCTTTGCTGTATATACTTGCATTTTTTTTAAATATTCGGTGTAGCTCTGCTCTTACGTTCTTCCCTAAACACCCCCCCCCCCCCATTATTGTGAATAAACATCCCCTCGTGTTGAATGTATCAGCTCGTTTTGTGTTTCTTATATTGGTTTGACACGCTGCTTGTTGAGAAATAGTAAAAGCGGTTACGGCTTAAAGGGGACATTTTTACCGACGGTTCCCGGCGAATTAAATCGCTCGGCTCGCACACGGAACGAGCACGCTAAGCGGCTCGTTTCGTACGGGTGCCGTCGAGGGTGAATTTCCTCGGTAGATTCCCCGCGTGGATACTTAGGTATATAGAAAATTTGGATATTCACCCTATTCCATGCGGGTCTATCTATTGGCGAGTTCGGTCTGAATGGGACCCGTTCTTGTTCGGACTTTTCCGAAAAGTACGACCTGAATTCTGCCGATCGGTCGAGCCGACTTGCGGCTCCATCTGGCGTTTGTGCTCGCGGCCGACGTCCCGGCCCCGCAACAATATATCGGTTTAGCCCGATCTCTCAATGGTGAAAATCCCTTTTTAAAATTCTAGTAGTTGGATCTCGATCCGGATCTTCACCAAAATCTAATCAGCTCGTCCTTGTCACACACCGAACCTGTCCACAAAATTTCATCTGTATCCATCCACAATGTTTTTGAGATATCCTGTATACAGACAGACAGGGGTGAAAACATAACCTCCTTCACCTTCGGTCGTGGAGGTAACAACCCGATATACATACATGAAGGATAAACATGCGCACTGCTTATGTGTGTATATAATACATCATGGTTATACACCTGGGATTATTCCACTTGTACTGGGCCCTGGACTAACCCAGGACTAAGCCCTGAGGCCTGCCGATCTGTGTTGCTTCATGGTGATTTTATTCATGGTGGTGGATGATTTTATTGTCGTGGAGTCAGGCCAGCTGTCCAGCCAATAGGTGTAAAGCGGTGGGGTAGATTCAGGGCAGCTAAACACTGGCCCATGTATAATATGTGATGTTTCTTGTCTGAAAAGGGCATAACTGAAAAATTGAGGAAACGCCCTGAAACTCGAACTTGTTCTGTAACTTACCATAATAAAGCAAAGCACCAAGTTTTAGTTCAACATGTTCGAAGGTATGGAGAAAAAGTCTGAAAAACCATGGACTCAATGAGGATGCTCTAACGTCTAACCATTACGCAACTGAGTGGGGATGATTCCCATTGCTTCCTAAATGCAAAACCCAACTGCGTATAGCATTCTTCAATTGCAAATTAACATCTATCATTCGACTCATAAATTATATTCCCTTTCCTATTCTCGAGAGGATTCGAGAAAACAATCCCTCACAACGATTTTTTTTTATATCAGTTGGTGACCCAATTTTGTGTACGACTCCTATTTATGGAAGAATTGATTTGATTTTGGTGATGGTCCGGATCCGGATCAGGACATGAGAATTCTGTAAGTGATTCTTCACCATTGAGAGATGGGGCCAAAAACGATATGTAGTATGATATTTCAAAAAGATGTGGACTGGTTCTGACAAAAGTTGGTGGATGAGTTGGCTCGGTGGCAAGAACAAGCCAATTTCGATCTTGGTTAAGGTCCTGATGTATATCTGGCCTATTCCTCGGATACAAAACGTAAGCCATTCAACCTGGCGGAGGTATGAGCTCCACCAAGTGCTGTTCTAGTTCAAACTGTTACCTCCTGCAATGTACTGCAGTTATATATTTCCTCAACCTATCTATAACTATCCTCAGTGTCCCATTTCTACGCACTTTCTGCAGCAAAGACTACCCATGTCTCCACTGTCCCCGATACTTCCCATAGCAAACATTTATCACACCGTTTATAATCTTCCTATGTTTTCTTTTTTTCCTGATTGACTTGCTCTCTATCAATTATCTTCCCAACCGTCTTCCTAAACTTTCTTTACCTGCACTGCCCACTGACTCATCCAATCCCAGGATTAAAAAAAAAAAAACAACCCATCTTACAACTGTTCTTGATTAGCCACGAAAATGACTACGCCATATAAACACATACTTCTAAATATAACCAATCCCATCAGCAGGTAATCCACTACCAACACTACCGCAACCTTCAGCAATATCAAATGCACCGCACCTTACATAAAACCATGATCGGCAACATTTAAAAACAGCAATAGCGTATCGCTTCTGTTTTAAGGAGTGCTGAATCCATGTCTCCGATAAACTCATGAAACTGTCGCTGGACTGAGGGAAGATCGGATTACATAATTGAAAACAAAATTCGGAAATGAAACTACGCGGCTTTAAATTGATTGGGGCCTACATATACAGAAAGTTGAAGACCGCCCCCTTGCTCCCACACCTAATACTGTTGTTACTTTGTGTCTGGTCCCAAACCCCAAACCCAGCTACGTTCACCCTTTATGTGGACATCAGTAGTTTACTCGCAGGTAAAGTTACCTGTAAGGTGGATGTACATCAAGTATTGGACATATTGGGCCGGGAAGCCAAAAATTCGAAATTCTGCCATTTTTAGTGAAGTAGGAAATATAAAGTTCTCAACCACTTTGAACCCTAGTGGCCATTTTGCTGGTCACTATTCAAACCTCCATATACCCCAGCGGCCGGATTTTTCTCCAGGGAGCCCACGGTGAGGGAGCCAAAAGTCCAAGGAGCTCAGGGTTCAAAGGGTTAAAAACCGTATCTTGTCAACAAAACAAACAACAACAACAATAAGCATTTAAAGGCCATTTTCCCCGCTGAAGCAGGGGTTAGCCTTGCGGGCCCCATGACAATCTTCTCCACTTTACCCTATTTCTGCATCTCCCCTTCTTAATCCCCTTGCCCACATTTCTTCTTCCACCACCTTTAGCCAAGTTTTTCTCGGTCTTCCCCGTCCTCTACTTCCGACTACACTCATTTCCAACACTCCTCTCACCCAGTCACTTTCATCCTTCCTCAACACATGACCCAACCATCTCAACCTGTTTCTCTTCACAACCTCCATCACAGACTCTGTTCCCATCATCTTCCGCAAGTCATCATTTGTCTTCCTCTCTCTCAACGATACTCCACACATCCACCGAACCATTCGCATTTCCACCCTTTCCAGCCTTTGTTGCTGCTCCATGTTCAGTACCCATGTCTCACTACCATAAATCATCGTACTCCTCACACATGTTGCATACACCTTTCCCTTGAACTTCAACGACACTCCCCTCTTCGTCAGCACGCCGCTCAGTTCCCGAAACTTCTTCCTTGCACATTTCACTCGAGCAACCGTCGAAGAGTCTGATCCACCTTCTCCATTCAGCATGACTAAGTCAATAAAACATGAGCAATATATTTTCTATGCGTTGTTATGTAGTTGCTTCTTCTCAATCTTAAATTTCGCTTTTATATACACTAGTGCGTGCCCGTAGGTGCAAACAAAACAAACCAAAAAACTTTCAAACCGCGTGCCAGAAACAACGACACAGGCCGTTCTTTCGCTCTCACGTGCCCGTATGTGCGGGGCCGTACATGCAAAAAAAAACTTTCAAACCGCGTGCCAGAAACAACAACCACACAGGCCGTTCCTTCGCTCTCGTAAACGACGACTGGATTGGAGCATTGTGTTTATCTATAAATGCGCATAAGAAATCGAGAAATTATTAGAATACAGTAAGTCATCACTATGCAGAAGTAGTGCGTGCCCATATGGAATGTTCACATGCAATCCACAAATTATCGCTTGCATTGATTTTGCCTTTTATCGCAAGGAAAAACACAAAGAGAAGAGGAAAGAGGAGAAAAAAAAACGTGCAAAAAATAATTTACTTCCTGCTTCGGAGCATACCAGCACTCTGATGTTACCGAAATTTATGCACCGTCTAATATGAAAACGATCATAACTTGGCGCATTGTGTTTATCTATAAATGCGCATAACTAATCGAGAAATTATTAGAATACACGAAGTCATCATTATCCGGAAGCCCGTACGTTGTAACCCATAAAATGGGGAACGCGGCTACCCGTAAAAAAAAAGATAATAAATAAATTTTCAAACCGCGAGCAACAAACAACAACCACACAGGCCGTTTCTTCGCTCTCGCGTGCCTGTACGTGGGTGGCGCGGAAGTTCGCATATCACAGTTACGATGACTCGCAATTTAGGTTTTAATGGCCAATTATTCAATTAGCGCCAACGTATTTTGCCTTTTCGCAATGTCGTCGCAAGGAAAAACAAAAAGAGAAGAGAAGAGAGAGAAAAAAAATTACTTCCTGGTTCGGAGCATACCAGCACTCTGATGTTACCGAAATTTATGCACCGTCTAATATGAAAACGATCATAACTTGGGCCATTCTGTTTATCTATAAATGCGCATAAGAAATCGAGAAATTATTAGAATACACGAAGTCATCACTCTCCGGAAGTCCGTACATTGTAACCCGTAATGGGGAACGCGGCTGAGCTTCCCTTCACCATCGGCCACGCCCACGCAACAACGTGTCTCGTCATTGGTTTGGTAAATAAATGGCCATAACTTGGGAAGCACTTGTCCGATTAATATCAAACCTTGAGGATATCACATCCTCAGGTCCCCAGCAATATATCTGGCGAGATTCAATTAGATCGGACCAGCGGTTGTCGAGAAACAGCGGTCACACACACACACACACACACACACACACACACACACACACACACACACACACACACACGTTGCTGGAATTATAGATAGATGTATCACATATTTGTTGTTGAAAGTTGTAGGACTTGTACATGAATGGCCACTGTTCACACTTGAGCTCAAAGCCTCCAAGACTAGATATGAGGTTTTTTTTCTTCCCCCTCCCCCTCCCCACACCAGTTGTCTTCAAAAAACATTTCCTGAATGCTTTGCTTCTGTGCTGTTTCGTGGAATGAAGGCATCAAACAAAAGTGAAACTGAGCTCTGTCAAGATGACGAAGGGAGAGTCGGAACAAGTCTATCCGGAACAGGACACAATGAAGTAGTCAAGGAAGAGAAGATGGAGAGCAGCCAAGGAGA
>NC_140975.1:18580860-18585860 GCF_056783735.1 Eptatretus burgeri | reverse complement strand
TTGGTTTGTTCAATGCACTCAGGCCTCAGACATCCTGCATCGGAGAACGTGTAAATAACTTTTGACCTCATCAGTTTCAGAGGTTTTTATTGTTAATATGACACATGTATATTACTAACACACATACACATATATTCCCACTTTAGTCGTAAATGTTAATGATTAAGGCATACCGCTAAATTACTGAAACATATTCAAATTATCCGTGCCAACGTTTTCTCCTTCTTCCTCAAGGAGAAGCTCTTCAGCATTTTGACAGCTCTCTCCTCGGCAGTCTCAGCAAGTTGTTACACATTTCACTCTATTGTTACGACAAGACGATGCATCATTTCCACATGGATTCTGGGACAAAACCTTACATTTGCATGAGGAAAACTTCAACAGGCTTTCTGGTGCTTCATCCAAATCTGCCAGGACTGATGTTGGTACCGTACCGTCAAGTTTCCAACCCCGTTGGATAGGATCCATGTCATTGTTTGTGAGCTTTCTCCAAACTATGACTTGGAGGTGAACCTGCAAACTGTGAAAATATGCTGCACTTTCTGTTGGTGGAAGTGTCTGTGGATCGAGTGATGTTTTGTTTGACAATACCGTCTCCATGAATTTAGCGTACCATAAACCTGTTCAAGGAATTTTCTTGCTTGCCGCAATGTATGACAACAAATAATCGGATCCCAGCTTTGCCAACTTGTTCCGCCATCACGTCAGGATCATTCATCAAGGATGATATCTGCTGCAGTTCTCCAGGTTATTTTATCTTTTCAAGCAGGGTGGTTTTTCCTTGCCCGAATGTTGCAGAGGTCGGATCACAACCACTCCACGTATGAATAAACAGAACATGCGATGTTACTTCTTTGCCAGCTTTGTTTACAATACACATTTCTTCCATTCCATCAAATCTTTCTTCTGTGTCTTCTTTGCATCTGACAGAAAATAGATACCTGCCATATTCTGGTTCCAGTGGTAAATCACAAAGGACAAACACGTCCCTGTCATCTGCCGCTACATTGACCTCTGTCCCTCAAATTGCAAATGTAAGACCACATGCAGCGATTTTCGTGTCGGCATCTCCAGTACTGTTATGAACAATCTGCCCATCGGCTTCCATGTAGCGGCTCAGCAACACGATGAACTGACTTTTATTCCTCCCTTTCGAAAGAAATGTCTGCCGGTTATAGTGAGCCTTCAGAGATTCACTGAGCTGAATATATGCAAGTTTTCCTAACTCTCCTCTGATGCTCGTGATCTTTTGTTGACCTCGTCAGTGATGCTTTGATAAACCACAGACCCTGTTCATGGCCATCAAAAACAACACAAGTGTGTCCATACTTTGTTGGCACATACCTTACATATTGCTTGGCTACATCTTTGTATGTTGCCTTCTTCACCCATTTAACCCTACGAATAAGGGCTCCACCATCAAGCTTATGCATTGGTTGCTTCTTTCGTTCAGACGGTTGCATAACGGTTGTAAGTGCTTTTGCTGATTGTGCCTACTATACGCAGATTTATTCAAAGCATTGCCCTTCAATAGAGAAGCTGGGATTGTTGCAAGTTCGTAGTTGAAGGATGGGGTCATGTCTTCCTATCTCTATAGAATAGTTATCAGCCGAGAAAATAAATATAAGGGTTAGGGTTGAGATGAACTTTCTGCTTATCAACTTTGATTCCTGGATACAGATAGTCCAAAGATCGAACTTGCTCTTATTTTAATTCATCTTTCTATAATACGATACCTCGTCGAGCAGTTTCTGGATTTCCACCCCCCCCCCCCCCGCCAAGCTGCTCTTTCTTATCACAGTTCACGCCATCACCTTCGGTAGCAGTTAAACCCGCCGACAAAGAACAAACTCTTTGTTGATTAAAATTGAATGGATCGTGTTGATTGAACCATTCCTGAATGTTGCATAGGTCGTTGAAATCACGATTGCTCCAATAAGTGCCCAACTCGACGTGCCGTTCACTTGTGGTGTGTTTCAAATTTGTCAGCATTGTTAGACGTCATGGATCTCAGAATACTTGTGCACACTGTAAATCCACGGCAGATGGACGGTTTCTGTTCCTCCTCTTCCTCTCGTTACTCCTCGACGGCTCTTGGTAGAATGCATCATCACCTGTACAATGATTAGGTCAGTCCACAGTCCTATGCAGTAGCTACTGCTTTTGCAGACGTTAAGAAATCTTTGTTCAATGAACCATTGATACAGCCAAGGATGATCAGTTGGCAACTCGAGCATCAGCTGCAAATCAAGATGGGAACTTTTTTCCTGGTTTATATGACCAGTTGCAGCAAACGGGTTCATCATCTTTCCAATTGCTACGAGATGCAAGCTCCAATTTTTCCTGCTCTCTCAGCTCGAATAAATAGTTTCAACATTTCCACGTGTTCAATGTATTGCAACCACGGCTTTTCTGTCGGCGATCTTTCAGCGAGCAATGCTCCATACTTGCATCAGTTCCTTTGATTCCACAGCATTGGAAACTAGTATCGATTTCTCTAATCCCTTCGTACAAATCGCGAATCTTCTCGACCTCATTAGCAGCGAGTTTGGCCTGTTTGTTTAGTTCACGATGTGCTTCCATTGATGGCTCTTCTGATTCATTAGGATCAAAAGTGTCATTTACATTTTGTTACATTGGTAAAACTGCCATCATTAACTTCTTCAATTACGCAGCCTCTACCAAGAAATGCCCACGCAAAGCCCTTAAAACAGCCTTTCCTGAAATAATATGGGCAACCGTATGCTTCTTCTCATCCTGAGCCCTTCATCATCGAACCAGAGCTACCCTTGAAGCTCATCGTTGTGTGAAAGCCACCTCATCTACAAACTACATTCATCGATTTTTTTTGCTTTGAGAATTACCTTGTGGTAACGTTATACTTGTTATTGCCAAAATGGCGAAGGTTCCCGTGCTCTGCGCAGCCTAATTTTTGTTTTACACTCTCAATATGAAAAAGCGGCTAAAATTCAAACGGTTCCCATTTTTTTTCCCCCCCAAAAGAGATTATAGTGGATTTTTTTATGTTTTTCTAGAAAATATTGCACTCTCCAAAGAGACCAAAATCAGCTTGTTACCATTCCCCACCCCCCCCGAGTATGACCCTCGTTTTTGCCTTCAAAGACCAGACGAATGGGGATTTGCGATGGCACGCCGTCAACCTTTGCTTCATTCAAGTGAAATGACCAGAATCGCAAACTGCGAGCACCACATCCGCAAAGTTCTCATAATAGGTTCTGGGTGGGGTAGGGGGGGAGGAAGCTTTCAAAATTTTTTTCATATACAATGTCAAGGCTCATATAAGAGATAACACACATGACATATAACAAGGGGAGCATGAGACAAGAGGGATGGGAGAGGGAAGCACAAAACAGTGGGAATAGACACATTAGGAGATCTGTGGAAGGGAGAGGGATGGGGGGCGGGGGTACACGGGGTAAATAAGATGGACACTACAGGGACTTTCAGGAAGGAAAGCGGGGAATGTGAAGTAGAGGAGGTTTGGGGTAGATTAACGTGGGTTGAAAAGATCATGGTTTTGGATGGGGGAAAAACAAGAGATGGTGGTGAACAGCTGTTTTGAAGACATAGAGAGAAAAGCTTGAATCCATCGTTGCCTTTTTCAGGTTTTGTGATGGGCGTTGAAAATGTTCACCAATCACAGGATAGCAAATAACAATCCCCAATTGATTTTTCGTTTTTGTGTGCCAGAACCATTGCCATCTTGTGTTGGTGCTTTTTATAGTTTTTAGATCCTCGTGAAGGATCTCTAAGTCTTACTCACGTTGTTGTTCTCCATCTTCTTCTTGTGGACTTTTTTGTTTCACAGCCTACAGTTTTCATCGAAACTTCCTGAAACTTGGCGTATATATATATATATATATATATATATATATATATATATATATATATATATATATATATATATATGTATATATATGTATGTATGTATATATATATATGTATGTATGTATGTATGTATGTATGTATGTATGTATATATATATATATATATATATATATATATATATGTAAAAATACCCTGTGCAGACAGTAACCATCTCCGATTTTGAAAATTCCTCCTAGAAAAAAAAGTTATGACGTCAAAATATCTCCGCTAATGGAAATCGCCGAAAAAATTATCTCCGAAACTAGGCAAGCTTTTTGAATTCTGTTTGCGGGAATCGAACAGGGCATTAGCAGAGATGAATGTGCTTTGATGTGATACATCAAATACATCACTATGACGATGCACATGTGATACATCACTATGATGTCATATCAATTTTTATGACGTCATTCCTATTTTTTGACTTTTTTGTTTCACAACCCAGAGTTTTCATCGGATCTTCGTGAAACTTGCCATGTATATGCAGAAAGTCCACGCGCAGACAGTAACCATCTCCGATTTTGGAAATTCTTCCTAAAAAAAAGTTGACATCATAATATCGCCGCTCATGGAAATCGCCTATACCATTATCTCCGAAACTAGGCTAGCTGTTTGAATTTTGTTTGCAGGAACCAAGCCGGGCATTAGCACGGATAATATAATTTATCGCAAACCTGATACATCACAATGACGTCATATTCGTTTTTATGACGTCATCATTAAGAGGACGAGGATCTTGGCTCATTTGAGCTTGTTGTAGGTGAATTGCATTGCATTGACTGAACTCTGATGCTAACTTACTTTTTATACATTCCCAGTCTTTTTCCTTACGCATGATATTAAAAGCTCAAATGATTCTCTCAGTTTTGAGCAGTTCTAATGTCCCCCATCCCTCCAACAAGGTCGGAGATGGGGGACATTAAAATGAGCTCTGTCCGGACCGACCGGCCGATCATCCGTCCGTGTACTTTATTTTTCGCGATATTTCAAAAACCGTTAAACATTTAGCTTTCAGATTGCAGACATCTATTCCTCATAACATTATCTCATCCTGATTAGAACACGGCTATGATTTTGCTGAATTGTGTTGCCATGACAACCATCTCGGTAAC
>NC_140975.1:18538360-18573360 GCF_056783735.1 Eptatretus burgeri | reverse complement strand
TCTTTTCTTATTCTTCTTTTCTTATTCTTCTTTTCTTATTCTTCTTTTCTTCTTATTCTTTTCTTCTTATTCTTTTCTTCTTATTCTTTTCTTCTTATTCTTTTCTTCTTATTCTTTTCTTCTTATTCTTTTCTTCTTATTCTTTTCTTCTTATTCTTCTTTTCTTCTTTTCTTCTTTTCTTCTTTTCTTCTTTTCTTCTTTTCTTCTTTTCTTCTTTTCTTCTTTTCTTCTTTTCTTCTTTTCTTCTTTTCTTCTTTTCTTCTTCTTATTCTTCTTTTCTTCTTCTTATTCTTATTTTCTTCTTCTTATTCTTCTTTTCTTCTTCTTATTCTTCTTTTCTTCTTCTTATTCTTCTTCTTCTTCCAAAACCTTTTTGACTCGGCTCTTTTATATACAGGATCCGAATCTCCTTAAATACTAAACACTTGTACACATCCTCACATTGAGGATTCCTTTTGAGAGCGTCTATCATCAACTTTTAAATATATTCGGACATTTGCTTTAAAGTTTCGAAAAGTTCACGTTACTATTTAAAGATTATTCCATTTAATGTGTTGTAAATTCGTAAATACACTATTTTCTCGCCATGAACAGGAGCCTCCATGACAGGTCTCGCTATTGGCTCCATCAAGGCGCGTGATGAAATATCGGAAGTTGTTGTTATTGCCTTAAGGATGCGGCAGGTCAGGTCAGGTATGGAAGCATGTGCCAGAACAGCGCATCGCTGCGTCCACTTTCCGCCGGTACTCCAGGGGCCTCTGTCTGGCCATCCCCCAGGCAGATGCCAGGCCCATCCCCATCTCCTTGACATGATGGTCAACCTGCTGCAACCACGAGGAACGTGGTCGGCCCACTGGCCTCCTCCACTTACGAGACTCCCCCGCTGAGAGAATCTGGTGAGCAGGATCAGCGTCAGGAAAACGAGCCACATGTCCATACAGCCGCAACTGACGCTGACGGACTATGCAGGTAACAAATCTCATCCGAGTCTCAGCAACCGCTCGTTGGACACAAAATCCGACCAGCGATAGCCAAGGATTCTCCGAAGAGACCTGGTACCAAAGGAATTAAGTCTCCGTCTCAGATCCTTGGTTAGAGTCCAAGTCTCGCATCCATCGAGCAAGACTGGAAGTACCAAGGACCTGAAGACTCGGACTTTCGTCCTCCCGCACAGGTATCGGCAGCGCCACACCCCATGATCCAGTGAATCCATGACTCCCCAGGCCCGACCCAGACGTCTATTGACCTCTGACTCACAGCCAGCAGAGACATGAATATCACTGCCAAGGTAGATGAATCTCTCCACGACCTCAACATCCTCACCACAGACACAGACAGGACAGCAGCATCCAAGATGTCACCGAAAGCCTGGATCTTAGTTTTGACCCAAGAAATCCGTAATCCCAACGGCTCCGACTCCTCATTCAGCACCTCGAGGGCCCCCAAAAGGATATCTAAAGTCTCCGCAAAGATGACTGCATCATCTGCAAAATCAAGGTCCGAGATCTTGACATTCCCAAATGATGCACCGCAGCTTGATCTCTCTGACATCCTCCCTAAAATCCAGTCCATACAAGTGCTGAAAAGTGTGGGGGCCAGTAAACACCCCTGACGAACTCCAGTAACAACTGGAAATAAGTCAGAGATGGTACCACCACACTTCACAGCACTCTCAGTACCAGAGTAGAGTTCAGACATCAGATCGATCAGTTTTGGTGGCACCCCACGAAGACCAAGAATCCTCTAGAGGGCATCCCGATTCACTGAATCGAACACTTTACAGAGGTCAACATAGGCTGCAAGCAGCCCCTGCCAAAACTCTCGTCTGCATTCGGTGAGGACACGAAGAGCAAGGATACGGTCAATCGTTGACCTCTTTGGTGTAAAGCCTGACTGCTCTGGACGCTGGTGCTCAAGCAGATGGCGGCGAACCCTATCGAGAATTATCCGAGCAAAGACCTTGCCCGGCACTGAGAGCAGCGTCACCCCTCGGTAGTTGTTGCAGTCTTGGCGATCACCCTTCCCTTTCCAGAGAGGGACAACAAGGCCCCTCTTCCAGTCAGTTGGGATGATGCCTGTGTTCCAGGCAGAGCACAAAACTGCATGCAACGACACGAGTGCAGCATTTCCACCAGCCTTGAGAAGTTCAGCATGGATGCCACAGATCCCTGGAGCTTTGCCCCGTTTCAACTGGTTCACCGCAGCCCGTGTTTCCACAAGCGAAGGTGGACCACAGTTGATTCGAGGGTCAGCAACAGGGATTGTAACACCCTTGACGTCCAACTCGACAGCTGGGGGATCAGCCCGGTACAACCACTCAAAGTAACCGGGCCAGCGGGCCTTCACTTCAGACTCCTCTGTCAAGAGCCTACCACTCTCTGCTCTAACTGCAGTGCTCCGAGGGATGGGCTTGGATGAACGCAATGCGCGAATTCCCCTGTAAGCGGGACGAGAATCACCTGTCCACAGGTGATGCTCTACCCCCTCACAGATTCCTCGCACATCGGCCTCCTTGTCCACCCTCAGTGCACGTACAGTTTTACGCCTCAGCTCCGTGAACAGCTCAGCTCTGCCATTCAGCCTGGCCCTGCGACTCTGGTCAATGGTATCCAGTGTCCCTTGAGAGACAAAATTCTTCTTTGCCCTGCGGTGAGTTCCAAGCCATCCACCGGCAACATCAAGGACGGTGGTCTTGAAGGCACTCCACAACTCTTCAGGACCCCCCCCAAAGCACCCAGACCCCCCCAAGTATCCACTCAGCCTGTTCACAAATTCCTCAGCTACTCTCTCATCCCTGAGCTTGCCAACATCCAGCCTCGGCTGGGATGGTACCATTCTCCAGGATTTAAGGTGCAGCTTTAGAGTTGCTACAACAAGCCTGTGGTCAGTATTGAGGAACTGAGCACTCCGGTAGACCCTGCAGTTCTGGATCATCCTCCAGTGACCGTCAACGAGGACATGGTCAATCTCCTTTGCCGCACCGCCAGCGTTGGAATACCAAGTCCAGCGATGACCTTGTGGGTGCTGAAACCATGAACCAGCCACCCTAAGTCCATGACTTCTTGCAAAGTCAAGGAACTTAGTGCTATTCTGGTTCACAGTTCCTGACCCATGGGGACCAACACACACCTCATAACCATCCCTATCAGTTCCAGTCGATGCATTGAAATCCCCCAAGACTAGAAGTGTATCTCGTCTGGGACACTGATCAACCACAGACTCGCGCGTGGCGTAGAATGCATCCTTCACGGTGAGATCACTCGCCTCAGTCGGAGCATAAACAGAGACCAGGGAAATGACACCCAAGGAGTGACGAATCCTTAATCTCATAATACGCTTGTTGACCGGTGTTACCTCAATTATCATTGGGGTCAGCTTATTGGACACAGCTACAGCAACTCCTTGGGTATGGTAACCATCAGAGCGACCAGACCAATAGTAGGTGTAACCACCCACCATTATCTCGCCGCAATCCGGTCTCCGAACCTCAGAGAGAACTGCAATCCCGATGTCCAAACGCTTGAGCTCAGATGATAACAGAGACAGGTGATCATCCTCTCTTAGGGATAGGACATTCCAGGCACCCACCCGAAGGGACCGCTTCAGGTGAACCAAAGGAGACCGCCGTCTGGTGGACGACACCTCAGCACCACTCCGACACACTCTCCCGCAATCTGATCCAGGGATGTTACCCCGTAGTTTCCCTCCTTTCATCAAAGATTGGGGGTCCCGAAGGCTTTTCCCCAATCCCGTCATCCGGTGAGCTGCCCTGCGAAGGGAAGCTGCACAGGAGGTACTCCCACCAAGTGGGTTTTACCTTGCCCCCCGCTTGGACACATTTGTCCTTGTTATTCGACCTTTCCTTCATCTCGTGTCTCAAAAGTCCCACTTGTTACAAAGTTTCTTTTCTCCATTCTCTTAATTCTCCTTTATTACATCCCTCACGTAATGTCTTAAATCATATCTCTGACTTAAACATTTTAAAAATCCCACTTAACAATGCATGTTCGTGTTCCATCAATCGTCCTTTTTTCCAACTTCAGTGACAATTCACACCACCTACTTAAATCTACCTCCTCCTAACCCCTCACCTGTTAACCCTCTCATTACCCCTCCTCTCTTGCCCCTCATCCTACCTCCACTCTTAGCACCTCTTCACTGTCTTCTGCTTCAGTATCAGCTCCTCCTCTGTTGTCCCAATGTCTGTGTGTTCGAACGTCTGTGGCCTCCATTCTAACCTAACAGATATCTCACTCTCTCAATCAGTACACTCCTCAATACCACAAACGTGCTCCTTCCTCCCTCTCAGCACACCTCCCCCTCTTCCCAACCCCTCAAATCTTGTACCTCCCCCTGCTCACTCACTTCTTCACCATACCTCCACCAAGTGTCATCCTTCCCCTCTCCCCACCTCTCCCATCCCCCTCCTGCACCTTGGCCATGCCTGCCCTCAGTCTTCCCTCTCAACCCTCCTTCTCAAAACAACCTTCCCACTATCCCCTCTCCAAACTTCCCTCTCACCTTTCTCAAAACTCACCCCTCACCCTTCTTCCTCAACTCTCCCCTCTCACCCTTCTCCCTCCAATCTCCCCCTTATTCCCCTTCTCAAAGTTGCCCCCCTCACATCCACAAAGCTGCCTCCTTCCCTTGCCCTCTCTCTTCCATCTCATCACTCCACATCCTCCAATCTTCAACTGCCCTCTGCATCTCTGTTCTGTTCACCCTCATTTGCTCAAGGTCAACTGCCATCTGCTCAGAAATCAGCAAACATTACTGCTCTGCATAAAAAGGTGCAAAAACAAATCCCTGCAACAACAGACCAATCAACCTTCTCCCAATCATCATCTATATATTAATACTGAAGGACCAATTTTGTGCTCCTCCTCGCGGTCGCGTCACGTTTTTCTCGGTACTGTAACCTGGACTGAAAGAGACTTCGTACCAATAAGAGTGCATCGCATATAGTGGCAATAGTCAAACTTCAACTCTGAAGCAGAATAAACACTTTTCGTTTACATGGCGACGTGTGACGTCACCGCTGAGAGGCGTTAGGACGTCATGACATCATCGGTCATTCGGTGACGTCATTACGTCTGTCGTCGACAGACCGTTACCGCTGAGAGGTGCAATTCCACTCCTCCAAAATAGCGTCTGCAATGTAAAACCCTCTTCTGCAAATGCTGACTACCTCAGAATGTGAATTTGACACAAAAAAAATGGAACAAGAAACATTGTCTCTTCTGTATATTAATACTGAAGGACCAATTTTATGCTCCTCCTCGCGGTCGCGTCACGTTTTTCTCGGTCCTGTGACCTAGACTGAAAGAAACTTCGTACCTGTGAGAGTGCATCGCACATAGTGGCAACAGTCAAACTTCAATTCTGAAGCAGAATAAACGCTTTTCGTTGAGATGGGGGCGAGGAGTGAAGAGGCGGGGGCGGGGGATGAAAAGACGGGGGCAGGGAGTGAAGAGGCGGGGGGCAAGGTGAGCAAATTTTGGGCGGGGGTAAGCAAATTTAAAGCGGGAAACGGGGGGAAATGTGGCGGGGGCTGGGGTGAATTAGGCGGGGTTGAGTGTGAGGGGTGGACAGGGGGCGGGGGCCCAGGGGCAAGTGGGGCGGGGAATCAAGAGCCGGGGGTCGGGGAGTGAAGAGGCGGGGCCGGGGTAATTAAATTTTTGGGCGGGGGTAAGCAAATTGAAGGTGGGGGGGGAATGGGGCAGGGGTGGGGGATGAGTAGGCGGGGGCAAGCACGCCCTGTCCAGTCCATGTCCCTCGAGTGTGAGTGAGCTGGTGAGGGTGGTTGAATGAACGGAATAAGTCTGTGACGGGGCTTCGGCTAGCCAGCGAGGTTATGGAATCCATCATCGCTTCAGACATTAAATCCTTCCTCTTCTCCAATGGCTTGATTTCTGATCATCAATTTGGTTTCAGACCAGGTCACTCTACCCTGGATATGCTGCTTCTGCTCTCCCAACAATGGATGGAAGCCCTCAATGCCAGACAGGAAATCCGAGCCGTATCCCTGGACATATCACGTGCTTTTGACATGGTCTGGCACCCTGCCCTACTCACCAAACTCTCTTCCTATGGTATCCAAGGCCATCTCCACTCATGGCTCGCAGACTTCCCCTCCTGTCACAGTCAACGTGTGGCCCTAAATGGAGTTCTTTCATCCCCCCTTCCTGTCCAGGCTGGAGTTCCTCAAGGTAGCGTTCTGGGCCCTGTTCTTTTTCTGGTTTTCATCAATGATCTCTCCGACTCTCTGGAAAATCCTCTATATCTCTTTGCTGATGATTCCACCCTCTGCCGTACCATCTGTCATCCCTCAGATCAGCAAGCAGCAGCTTCTTCGCTCACTGCAGATCTGGATAAAATCACGAGCTGGTCCAACACGTGGAACATGTCTTACAATCCTGACAAATCTCACACTCTCACTATGTCTCTCCAAAAGAACCATCTGGAACCACCCACCCCCCCCCCTCATCCACTTTCTCAACAATCCTCTTGAAGAAGTCCTTTCATTCAAGCTTCTGCGTCTCACTATCTGCGTCTCACTATCCAAAGATAGTCACTGACTGGATATCTTCTGTTGCACAAAGTCCTTTCTTGGCACACCTGAGCTCCTGACCACATACAAAGCTTTCAGCCACAGCCTAATGGAGTACTGCTCTCCTCTTTGGGCTGGTGCTCCTGCCTCCCACCTTTCTCGTCTCCACGTTGTAGAAACCAAGGCATTTAGGATCATTGGTATCTCCCGCAGTGAGTCTGATTCTTTGGGTCTCTCATTCTCTCACCACAGGTGCTCTTGTTGTTTACGACCGTCTCCTCTCTAGCCTCGCCCTTCTTGCTCTGTCTGCTATCTGTCCCCCAGCCCCCCCCCCCACCACCATATTTTTGCAGGGTGCTCAAGGTCCACCACCAACCCCCTTCTGGTAAAACTACCAAAATCTAGAATCACTGTTCACCTTCACTCTTTTTTTTTCCCACCTTTGGAACAAACTCCACACTTTCTTCAATCCCATTCTTCCCTCCAGGTCTTCAAAACAGCTGTTCACCACCATCTCTTATCTACCCCCATCCACAACCATGATATTTTCTACCCCGTTAATCCACCCCAAACCCACCTTCTTCAAATTCCTTGCTTTCCTTCCTGAAAGTCCCTGTCAGGTAAGGACCTGAAAGTCCCTGAAATGTCCATCTTGTTTACCCTGTGTACCCCACCCCATCCCTCTCCCTTCCACAGATTTCCTTATGTCTCTGTTCCACACTCTTTTTCCTTCCTTCTCCCGCCGTCTTATCTCCTGCTCCCCTTGTTGTATGTTCTGTGTGTTCGCTCTCCTACGAGCCTCGACAGTACACACACACACACACACACACACACACACACACACACACACACACACACACACACACACACACACACACACACACACACACACACACACTGAATACGACAATTTCAAGATTCAAATCGAGCTTTTATTGGTGAGATGTATATTCCCAACAAATTTACTACAAACTGGAAAGTAACGCAGAAGTCGCTTGGGTCGCTAGCTAGCTATTGTGCACAGCCTGTGGCTGCTGGTTGCATCATTTTCTGGGGGTGCGGCTGTGCCACTGATGCAGCGTCCTCTATTACGAGTACAACGGACATGGTATTTACTCGTTTTACCGACCTCGGAAGGATGCAAGGCTGACTCAATCCCACCTGGTTTTGATTAAATGGTTGACGGATGTTCAAACTCAAGACCTTAAGATTTTAAGCCAGCCACCTTAGCCATTAAGCCAAGACCAGGCTCTCGTGGCTAGGGTATGCCCATACTTGGACAACGACAACATTGTTTTATTTTACCAACTCCCAATTCAAACGACAAATCTGAAGCAACACAACCCATATCATTACGTGACTGCTTGTGACCGACTCAGTAACTGATGGACTAAACGTTTGCATTGAAATGGTGAAACTGACTGGGAGACTGAATTTATTCTTGCCTTGTACACTTGCGAGCAGATGTCATCTCCCCCCACAGAGTGACTGATACAAGTTGTCAAACTTCCGGTATTTGGTGTCTCATTGCAATTGTCCTTCAAGGACGGGTGCCTCGTTGCAGATAATGACCTTTTTCCTGGTCTTCGGACGTTCTCCACCTTACCTGGACACTTAATTTGCCTCTTTATATTGTACAAGTTGAGTTACCCGGTGTTGCTGGGTGCTGTTCTAATCCTGGTGGCATTTTGAAGAAATTAGATTTTGGTATTTTCCTAGTTTTTTTTTTTTTGTGGGGATATAAGCACTTCCCTACATCCTTTAATGTCTAAGGAATGGCGTCGGGCATCATTTAATATTACCTTTCACGTAGCTATAAAGTCTTGGGCACTATAGAGTGATTAAAAAAGAAAAAAAACAAACAAACCTTTTTTTTCAATTTTTTGTTTGTTTGCCTAAAACACTCTCCGGCACTCACTGATGAACCTGTAGCCTGGTGTTGGCTCAGTGGTTTCGGGTGGCGGCTTGGGATCCTCGGGTCCTGAGTTCAAGCCCCGTCGGCTGCTGAATTAATACACACCAGGTGGTTGACTCAGCCTGTCATCCTTCCGAGGTCGGCGAAACGAGTACCAGTTCCAGTGTGTGTACTGGTAGAGGGGCACTGCATCAGCGACACAGTCACGCTTCAAGAAATGATTGCTACCCCGGCAGCTAAGCTGCCATACGACCACCACACTGATGAACCTCTGAAAGTTTGTAAAAGATCCATTAGACCATCTCTGAGAAAAATGGTGACACAGACAGAGAGACATCTCTTGTAGTATAGATGTGGCTCAAAATCGTCTCTTCGGACGTGAGGGCCACAGATCGTCGACAACAACAACTCCCGTCAGAATGCTGCCGGAAGCAATGGCCACCAGAATTCTGTGATTTACCATCCTTCATTTTTTTTATTTTTTTTAATTTGAAGAGCATACTCTTGGTACCAAATACATCCTTTATTAGGTCATCTCTACCGAGATGACCTAAAAAAGCCGGACCAAATGTCCGTCTGTCCGTCCGTCCGTCAACAATTTTTCTTTCTGATCTTAATGAAACAGTATGTGGGTAGAGGTCGATGAGTGTTGCTCAACGATCTAACTTTTGTCTGGGTTCAAGGTCAGGGTCAAGGTCACGAGGTCACGTAAGTTATAAAAATCGCCATTTTCAAAACCTATCCAGTCTGCCATTCTACAAGATATTCGGCAACTGTTTATTGATTATGATAGTAAAAAATATTATCTTGTATCTAACCGGACAGATTTTTCAATTTCCTTCCCGTTTGATCGTCACGTGATCTGGAAGATGGCCAAAAACGCCGATGCCATTCGCAAAGAAGGAAGGAGAAATGAAATATAAATATAAAACACATTTTTAGCCTTTTATATTTATACATTTTCCGCCGAAGATGCAAAAGTTTCAAAACCCGAAATGTAAACGTCGTCATTTATTTTCAAAATATAATTTCGTGCGCGCGACAAAATGCCGAGTCACCTTTAACGGAGCTGCGCAGTTCGAGCTGCACAGTAGAACTGCACAGTAGTCTTCGGTCATAACTGAACATTGAGAACTTGTGGTATTATAGAGATGACCGTCACCCCCGCACGGGGGTAATTTTTATTAATTGGGGAATTATTTTTAAGAAATCAGAAGCAAATTAACTCACAGTGTAGAGCAAAAGAAAAGCTCCTCTACTCGACTACTTCATCCCTGGACTGGTTTTGACTGCGCATCGCCTATCCTCAGCCGACCCCGTCTTGGCTGACATTAAAACGACACAGTGTTTGAATTTTGATGAGATTTGTTCGAATTGTGGACAAATTTATTGGTAAAATTGTTAGAAGTAATGGCTGTTGTGGTCGTATGGCAGCTTAGCTGCCGGGGTAGCTATCATTTCTTCAAGCGCAACTGTGTCGCTGATGCAGTGCCCCTCTACCAGTACACACACTGGAACTGGTACTCATTTCGCCGACCTCGGAAGGATGACGGGCTGAGTCAACCCCCTGGTGTATTAATTCAGCGGCCGACGGGGCTCGAACTCAGGACCCGAGGATCCCAAGCCGCCACCCGAACCACTGAGCCAACACCAGGCTGTATGGCTGTTGTGATTTCTTTTTAACCTTTTCCCTCAACACTATTCTTAACATGAACACCAAATCGCAATCGTTTTATTGACTACGATATATTACAAGCATTTAAGACCTGTCACTTCGCTGAGTGGTTTAATCATAAGACGGCATGTTGGACTTCACGAACATATTGCATGTCTGTCTGTGAGTCCCAATCAGGGTGTGAAATGAAGTGAAACACACCGAAAAGGGTGTTTTATAATGTGTAGTTGTTGGTGTTACCTCCGCCACCGTAGGTGGGCTGAAGTTGTATTTTCACCTCTGTCTCTCTGTCCGCTGTGAGTAGGATTTCTTAAAAAGTTAAGGATGGATCCAGATAAAATTTGGTGGACAAGTTGGGTGTGTGACATGGACGAATTGAATCAATTTGGGTGAAAATGCGGATCCGGATCCGGGTACTGGGATTTAAAAAAGTGATTCTTCGACACCGTTGAGAGATTGGGCTAAAACGATATATTGCACGTTATTTCAAAAAGTGATGGACAAGTTATGACAAAAGTTTGTGGATGATTTGGTTAGGTGACAAGAACAAGCCGATTAGATTTTGGTTCAGGTCTGGGTGGAGAATTGGTCTGTCCGTCGGAAATTATACTTAAACTGATCAGCGGGGCAGAGGTATGCTCTCGACCGAATGACGTTCTCATTGTTGCTGTCAGCATGGCTATGGTTGTTGTTATTACCTTCACCACCGAAGATGGAATGGGGTTATGTTTTCACCCGTTTGTCTGTCTGTTTGTCTGTCTGTTTGTGTGCAGGATATCTCAAAACTTTTAGACGGATTCGGACAAAACGTGGTGGACAGGTCGGGTGTCTGACAAGGACTAAGTGATTCGATTTCGGTGAAGATACGAATCCAGATCCGGCTACGAGAATGTTTTAATTAATTTTTTAAGTGATTCTTCATCATTGAGAGATGATTCCAGAATGACAGATAGCATGATATTTCAAAAAATATATATTGGGCCCATTATGTTCTTCGGGATCAGGAATTGCATGATGGAGGTATGCGCTCTACCGAGTGCCCTTCTAGTTGTTGTTGTTGTTGTGTTTGTGCTCCTTCCACATTCAATTATAATTATATATATATATATATATATTTTACATTGCTTTGAGAAATATTACCAGATATTATTTTGTGTGCTCCTTCCGTAGCTGTCACGCTTTATTCTGAAGGGTTCCTGTTGTCGTTCAATAATAATGGTACCGTTGGGATTGCTACATTGAGTTCCAATTCCTGCTGAAAAGCAATCTTTGTTATTAAATGAACATGATGTTTTACAACTGAAATTTTTGGTGACAATGGTGAATGCCAGCGGAAGGCCTATTCTCTCTTTCCCTCCCCCCCCCCTTATTTTATTTTATTTTTTATCAAATTTCCTTTTTTATTTGTCCTCTCCGTTCTTCTCTGTTTGAGCTCCTAATCGGTGTGAAAATTGTGCAAATATTTGATTGCAATTGTTGGACAGCAGAAAGGTTTTAAATGCCCATCAGAGTGGGTGTCCATATAACGATCTTGTCCCTACACTTTGTGCATGCACTGATCAAACTGCCCTTCAAGACATCCACCGGTCTTCCTGTATTGGCAACTCTTGCAAAATGCAATATCCAGAAAGCACAACACTGTGTTCAAAGGAGGTCATAAAGGATAAAGCATGAAGACATACACAATGTTTTGACATGAAGCCGATGTCTGACGGCGACGTTTCAACATACACAAGGCAGGAAGACAAAAGCGTGATGGACTTCAGGAGCAGGTCTTCTGTTTTCCAACACCTCGTCGGTGCAAAGAATGAAGTCTTACAGTGGTGTACGGAGTGATCTGAACCAAAAATGTAATACGGGCCAAGAAAACCGCATCACACCCTCGGTGTAACAGATGGATTCTGGTGGGTTGGAGACCTGATGAAACATTAAACCCTCGAGACAAGGTTATTTTTTTTTTAAAAAGAATTAACAACATATTGACCGCGTTACAACAAAATGGATGTTATTACCTCTGCCACTGAAGATGGACGGAGGTTATGTTTTCACCCCTGTTTGTCTGTCTGTGAGCAGAATGTCTCAAAAAGTTATGGACGAGTTGTGACAAAACTTGGTGGATGAGTTGGGGTTTGTTTGTTGTTTTTGTACACTTTGTCGAGTCTCGTATACACATACACACACACACACACACACACACACACACACACACACACACACACACACACACACACACACACACACACACACACACACACACACACACACACACACACACACACACACACACACACACACTAAATACTTTAAGGACTTTTGTTTTTTAATGCAGAGCAAACTTTGCTACATCAGGGGTAATTAAGGTTGTCGTCAAGTTTCTTCAAAATCGTGTGTGTAGTTCAAAAATCCCCGTAAACCCCCTCTGATGAGCGCAGATTTTGATGCGGTTGATACACCTTCGTTAGGCATCAGATATGAAGCTTGTGGCCAAGTTTCATCAAAGTCATGTTTTGTTCAAGCGATAATGACTGAAGTGTTTATGGACTTGCTGACTGACTGACTGACCTACGGACACTGCTCAATCGCATAAGCTTACGGGACTAAAGTCCAGGTGAGCTAATAAGTGTAGTTGAGGGATGTTCCTTCTCTTGACCGATCCTCCAATGCACATCTCTTGTGTTGCAACTGCAAAAGCAGCAGGAATGTAATTTAAAATCATTCATCATCCCTTTCTTGGCAGACGTCATCTTGTGCTTTTTGTCAGACATGGCCATTGTCTGTACATTTCCATCATGGAATTGAAGGACTGTCCGGTTAATTCAATGCAAAAGAAAGGGCCGATCAAAAAAATTAATTCAAGCAAAACTGCCTTACTCAGCTATTTCAGTGGCTTTTCATGATCGCAAGAAAGGAACGCAATGAGGACCGTTTCCTCCGTCACCTCATTTCTAAAGCCTGCGACACGTTTGGCTGGATGATGTGAAAGAAGAGCGGGAGAGGGGGGATGGTTGGAAGGGGTGAAAAATTGTGCAAATACATAGGATCATAAGATGGCAGCGCCACGTGGTAATGTCCCTTGATGTCCCCACGGTCTTCTTTCCTTAACATCTTAAGAAGCACCACTTGGGCACAACTCTGGTTCTGGTTGTCATTTCCAACTTGGCTTGTCCATTTAACGAAGTTTTCTCACCTTTGGCTTCTTTGCGAATTACATGCAGTGAGGACTACCTTTCCTCGAGGACGTGTGGCAGTAGAAACAGTCAAACAGGTCCTTTGCAGGTGGTCCGTCCGTGTTCGATGCTAGCCAGTTGAAAACGGCCATTGTTGCCCGCAGAGCAGTCGACTGTTTGGGGGCCTGATCTGGAAATGTGGTTTCGCCGAGATTACAATGCACGTATCACTCATTTATATTCCACAGAACAAATATACACTTTTTGTCGTCAATCAACATTTAAAAAATATATTTCAGCGACAAATAAATGCACCACCAAATCGTAAATCTTACGGTCTTTCAGGTCTAAATCCTGGAGCTTGTAATGCCCATGACTCACGACTCACCTTTCATTTCATCACTCATATTACTTCCTCATTAATCTAAAATATACATATACATGTATATGTATATATGTATATACACACATACACATACACATACACACACATTTCTTTTTTACATCTCATCATATACAGCATTCATATTTTCCTTCCCACCACTTTTTCACTCTAGGTGTGTGACTGGTGCAAGCAGCTCCGTCCTACGCTTGACCATCTCGGGTTTGGTGATGGTGATGGCCGCTTGCGTTTTTGCAGTGCTCAGTGTCTACAGCGGTACAAGATGGACATTTTTTATACTGAAACTCGCGCCAACCTACCGTCCTCGGGGGCCAAGATTTCACTGGATTTGCCTCACTGTGAGCGAAGGCCACCAACCACTTCTCCTTCCTCTCAAGACACCCGTTCTCCCATTCCCCCCCAAGGTCCCGAAAATAATGTTTATCCAATTCAGTTATCCCCTTTACCTGTGGAAAGTAAGCGATCGGTCATGCATTCACCCTCAGCATCAACTCAGCCTAAAAGGGCAAAAGAAAGCAAAGCCTCATTTTCAGCTCCAATGTTGCCAGTTGCTGCCCAGCCCAGGAAGCAACCTTCTGGCAGCCCATCAATGCCATCTTGTCCTGACCAAACCCCAGTTTCGAGCACGTCCCCAGCAAGGACAACATGCCAACAGTCGACAGAAACTCGCATCCACACTCCTGCAACCATCAACGGACCCATCCCTCCGACCATCCCAAATCTTCATAGGGCACCTCCACCACTTGCTGATCAACCAGGCCGAGCTCCAGGATTCATGACTAGTTTCTCTCAACTGGTCCCACCACCGACCCTCATACTGCCTTACCCAATCCTGGTTCCTCTGCCAATCCCGATACCAATTCCGATCCCTGTGCCCTTTCCTGCTCCTGGTGCCTCCACTGTAAGGATTAAAGAAGAACAACAGGACACAGTAAGAAATGGGAAAGAGAATGAAAATACGAGAAAGGAAGGTAGTAGCGAGACGACAAATCACTGTTTAGGGAACTTTAACAGGGACAACGATGAAATCTGTAAAGTGCTACTCACTCAAAGTACTGACTCCAGCCTACAGACTCCAACAGTTGACCCCAATAAAGTCCCAAACCAAGACAACATAGAAGCCAAATTAAAGTGTCCTTCTATATCAAGGTTACTGAGTTCCTCTCGACCCTCTTCCAAGCAGATGAGCCTTTTGCAAGTCCGTCCAACTTCGCTGACCTCCCCAAGCATCTCGCAAGGCCCAAGTGTGCCCTGCGTTCATGAACTTCCTTGTGCTGATTGCACACGTGCTCGCCTTGCCCAGGCACCCAAGTGACTACGAACACAGTGTAATACATTCGAACACGAGCTTGGTTGCTTGAGCGGCATGGTATTTGATGCCATGTGTCATCAATCTCTGAACCGAAAAGACTCTGTAGTTGAGCTGTTTGCTCCCAAGCTTGAGAAGCCAGGAAGTTTAAATATATATATATATATATATATATATTTTTGTGTCAGATTATGATGGTTCAATTTGACCAAAATCTGCTAAAAGCTTAAAGTGTGAGGAGTTGTGGTTGCCAAGCATGTGTTGTGACCTGTTGTACTATTCCTCGTTATATCTGTCCATCTGTCCCATACACTTTGGTCATTTGCGAACCTGCTGCCCTTTGTTGTTCAGCTCCTCCACGAGCCTAGACCCTTGGGTTAAAAAAAACAAAAATACAGTTACACACTTGCCTCCTTCATGCAATGTTTACTCGCCTTATCATGCTGTAAACGTAAACACGTTTGATATTTTTATATATAGTCAAGTGTGGGAGTCGTGCAACGTGATCATTCTCGCTCTCTCTCTTCCCTTTAAGGGTGAAGAATCGAAAGGATTTGCCTAACATCGGGCCTTGTATTCTATTGTTAGGGTTGTGAAAATAGCACGTCAGGTTATAGTCAGTTACGAGTACGTGTATGTTTCAAACCCTAATGGTTCGTTCTGTTTTAGACCAAGTGCTCCATGGATACCGAGCATTTAGAATCATTCGGTCATTGCACTGTCCTTCGAGCAAGGCTTCCACTCTTCCATAAATGCATGTTGTGTGTGAAAGTGTTTCACCCTGAGGGTGAGAGTGGCTTGGCTTTTGCCAAATATTTTGCAAAATAAGTCCAAAAATGGTGGTGTTGATGTGGCTCGGTGGAATATCGCTTTTCGTGCCGTTCCACCGTTCCGATGCTGCTCTCGAACGGTATAACCAGTTCAATTTCCATCACCTTGGACCATTTGTGCGGATGATGTCATATGCACTCCAACGGCATAGCTCGACTCCGTTTTGGGCTTGAAAATCACATCTTTGGGATATTTTATTAAACGTATCTGTAGCTGATCACATTATTGAGGCTTGGAAATCCCATTTCAGGACATGACATAAATGGAGCGCGCTGCTCTATAATGAATGGTTAAATGATCACTTCCATCAATGATAAAATGCTCGAAACTACAAGATGAACCAAAAAAATAAAATAAAGTCCTGCTTGAGATCCCTCTGTGTTTGTGAGATTAAAAAAAAAAACTTTATTGTTAACGACACACTCCTCCAGGGGTTCACTGCAGACCATGAATGGTTTGAAATGGCAATGGTTACGGTTCATAAATACAGTGCGTTTGGATTTTCATTTTATCGAAATACTTAATTTTCCCTTGGAATCCAGAAAAGATGATGCTGTCATCTTCGCAGCAAAATATCTAACTTGGAACTTGTGCTGTTGTTGCTGAATTTTGGAACTTCCTGTCCAAATGTTTTCATTTGGATTTGGGATTGAAATGGTGAACCAACAATTTAATCTTGAGTTATAGCTTGGGCCAAAGAAACAATAAATGTAAAAAACATTTGTGGATCTCACAAACATTTGTTTTAGAGATTCTCTGTTAAGTCTCTTCTCTGGACCTCCATCCGCATTATGGAAATGGAACTTGCAGACACTTTTTAAATCTCTGAGTACGAGTTGTTTCAAAAAAAAAAAAAAAATAGTGCACAGTCGAAAGTTACCACCTCTTGTGCAAAAAGACAAGTCTTTCAGAGGAAAGTATTTATCGTTAAATACTGTACAACGAAGACATGGTGGGTATCTCACTTGAGTGGGTCAGTGATGCCTGCAAGTAAACAAGCATACATTTTTAATCTGAAGATTAACTTGAAAGTTCATAGAACACGTTACCCCACGCAGTGTTTAAGTATACACTTCAGTTTAAATAAAATAGTTATTTAAAATATCGTTAAAAAAAAACTTCCTGAAGTTTAGCACTATTGAAACAGTCTTATGCACCACTCTTATACATCCACCACCTCATTGAACATGTCCAAGTACTGCTAAATGGAAGGGTTTTGAAAGTGCAAACAACATAATTCGTGTTCTACAGTATTCTAGTATTTAATTCAATTTAAATAAAACAAAGATTGTGAAAGTCATATACATAAATAACTTCTGAACTTTAACGCCGTTGAGGCATTGTTTTCACATGCAGTGCCCTAGCTACGTTACATTAGTTCTTCGTGCCTGTTGTTTGTGTCCTTTATGAAGTCCTTAAAAACAGGAAGTTTCCTCTTTTGAATGACTTTCAATTTTGTTTGACTGCCAAGCAGGCAGAGTACAAAATATTATCTGACTCCTCTCTGCGCATGAGTGATGGGGACGAATTCAGAGATGAAGTACGTAAAACGGCGAGCTTGTTTTTCCGTTTCTTTAAATAAGTTGTTCCTCGATCATAAACCGACGTTTGTAGACACAGACGGGAGGATGAGCACGAACCAATTGCTCAACCCCACTTTGCGCTTCGCACGTGCGGGGTAACAGACGCATGAAGCACAAGTATTTCGTTCAGCACATTATTGCTCGTTAAACACTGTATTTACTGAGGATATTTTATATGGTGACGTGAAATGTCCAACACGTCAAATGGAGCAAGTGGTTTACGTCTGGTGGTCTGAAATGATCTTTTTCATCTTGACAGCATTTTCATCGCACAATGTAATTCCGTGTCACCCAATCCTGGGATAGTATTTCACCTCTTATTATCCCACTTTAGATCCATTGATCCACCCAATGAGTGTTGCTTCACAAGAGGCATCCGCAGTCGAAGAAGGTAACCACAGCACTTTGGAATCGCTTGTTGTGCCTTTGTCACGTCCTTTATCTTGCGTCCTAAACTGTGAATCGGTGAATACGTCGATGAGCTTTTGACAACGGGGGATTTATAAATGAAAAGTGAAATGTAATAATCCAACCAAATGTTTGTTCTCCAAGTTTAGGCAGTCCCAAGGTTCAGGCTGTGACGAGCTTTTTCTCTTTTCTTTTCGAAATGAAGCGGTTTCAGTGTGACGGCCAAGACGTCTTTAATGCTTCTTTTTCGAGTGCTTGAGCTTTCTCTGTATTCACCGAGCCCATTTTATGAAGGTTTTGTTTGCCCTGGTGAATCCTTTCTGTCTCGTGTTTTAAATGTGACCCAGGACAGCCAGAGATAACTCATGGGAAAAGATACCGTCGAGTGTTTTAAAAAATTTTTAGTTTTGAATACCGTCGCTGAGAACAAACAGTGTCAAATCATGTTAACTTTGCTTTTTGTCCTTCTCTTTGTGCGTCTGCCATCTTTGTGCAAATAACACTGCCACCAAATCACAGGGCCATTCTTCTTCCTGAAAGTTGATCATCTAGTACTAGTTCATCACATGGCTTGAACAACCAAGCCACTTCTGGTCACGACTTGCTGTTTAACATGCATTGAAGTGTATATAGTGTATACCTGAGCTAGTTTATGTTTTGTTCTCCTGTGTGGTTAAAGCAGCCTCAGTATCCATGCAGAAAGAATCCGGGAATATGTAGTTCATGATCCCACAGTCATCTATTATACCCTCCAATTAACATGTCTTTATCCACCAATCAGTGAATAAAATTGTTTTTGATGTTATTTGCTTACAAGGCTCATATACCAGGATGGTGAGGTGCGATTTAACCCATAGGTGTCCTCCATAACCGAATACAGCCACTACATTGGTTGATCAGTCTGATGGACAGGACAGCCTATTTTAATGGGAAACAACCATGAACCCAGCTCATGGAATCTGCAAAGTTTTGTTGGGGGAAGAGAGATGATAAGAGCTGGTGATGAGGAAGGAAAGAAAACTGGAGTGTTTTTCGAAGTTACAATACCAGGTAAATGGTGTACCAGGTAAAAATAATTCTTAACAAAGTGAAAGCAGACTATGTGAGGGAAAAATAGGGACAATACCCCTGGGCTCTCACCGATGGCAGCTGGATAAGGAAATACGGGAACCACTCGTAGGTGTGGATGACTCACAAAATATGTAAAGGAGAAGAAAGTAAATACCGTTGGATTTTTTTTTCATTTTAATGCTGTGAACAGACTTTGATATATCATGAGGGATTAAGGTTGTGGTCAAGTTTCATCAAAATTGTGTGTGTAGTTTCTGAGAAGAAAGCACAGACCTATTTTGGTGGGTAACCCCCCCCCCCCCCATTTTCACCTGGACCCAATTTATTACTATATTACCTCCGCCACCAAAGTTGAAGGATGTTATGTTTTCACCCCTTTCTGTCTGTCTGTCTGTGTGCAGGATATCTCAAAAGTTTTGGATGGATCCGGATGAAATTTTGTGGACAGGTTCGGTGTGTGACAAGGACGAACCGATTAGATTTTGATGAAGATCCGGATCCGACTACTACAATTTTAAAATTGATTCTTCACCATTGAGAGATGGGGCCAAAACCGATATATAGCACAATATCTCAAAAAGTTGTGGACGGATTTGGCCGAAACTTGGTGGACAGGTTGGGTGTGTGACAACGAAGAATTGATTCAATTTCCGTGAAGATCCGAATCCAGATCTGGATAAGAGGATTATTTAATTGTTAAAGTGATTCTTCACTGTTGAGAGATGGGGCCAAAATCGATACAGTACTGTATAGCGTGATATTTCAAAAATGTATTGGGGCCGATATGTTCTCGTGGATCAGGCCTTACGTGGGGGAGGTATGTACTCTACCGAGTGTCCTTCTCGTTTGTTTATATTTTTAATGCCATGAACAAACTTTGGTACATACTGGGTGATGAAAGTTGTAGTGAAGTTTCATCAAAATCATGCGTGTAGTTTCAGAGAAGAAGTTGCAAATGTTTGTGGATGGGTTGACGGACGGACGGACGAACGGACGGACGACACGCCATCCCATAAGTTCCCTGGAACGGCATTCCAGGTGAACTAAAAATGTGCAAAGTAAAACTACTTCTGCTGACTGCAGCTTCCAGGCTTCACCGCAAATATGCTTTTCAACATGTACACAAAGCAGTAGATGTGAAGATAAATCTATACATATATTTACTTAAAGCTGTAGACATGTTTTGAAAGCTGTATTTAAAGTTTTGGACGAGCTTTTGAAGCTCTGGACGTGCAGTTGAAGCTCTAGACTTGCAGTTCAACCTCTATATTTGCGGTTCATCTCTCGACTTGCGGTTCAACCTCTAAATTTGCGGTTCAACCTCTAGACTTGAGGTTCAACCTCTAGACTTGTGGTTCAACCTCGAGATTTGCGGTTCAGCCTCAAGACTTGCGGTTCAACCTCGAGATTTGCGGTTCAACATCTAGAATTGCGGTTCAACCTCTAGACTTGCGGTTCAACCTCTAGATTTGCGGTTCAACCTCGAGACTTGTGGTTCAAGCTCTCGACTAGCGGTACAACCTCTAGACTTGCAGTTCAACCTCTAGACTTGCGGTTCAACCTCTACATTTGTGGTTCAACCTCTACATTTGCGGTTCAAGCTCTCGACTTGCGGTTCAACCTCTATATTTGCGGTTCAACATCTAGAATTGCGGTTCAAGCTCGAGACTTGCGGTTCAAGCTCTCGACTTGCGGTACAACCTCTGGACTTGCGGTACAACCTCTGGACTTGCAGTTCAACCTCTACATTTGCGGTTCCACCTCTACACTTGCGGTTCAACCTCTAGACTTGCGGTTTAAGCTCTCGACTTGCGGTTAAACCTCTAGATTTGCGGTTCAACATCTAGAATTGCGGTTCAACCTCTAGACTTGCGGTTTAACCTCTAGACTTGCGGTTCAAGCTGTCGACTTGCGGTTCCACCTCTAGACTTGCGTTTAAAGCTCTAGACCTGCAGTTCCAGCTCTCCAGACATGTGGTGAAAGCTTTCGTTTAATTACTTGATTACGATCCTGTCATGTTTAACAGCATATGCACTCTTGAGGAACTCGCACCACTTTCGTCTGTCTTGGGTCCACTGACTGATCACAGACTAGGTGGTTTATAGGTCTCTCGGTACCTTTTCCTCCATATGCCAACAGGTCTCAGTAGGTCATTCAATCTTGGTTTGACATTTGAGTTTCCAGTGCATCATTCTTTTTGTGATGTTGTTTTGCATATTCAATACGTGCCCAATCCATCTCCACCTCTTCATTTTAATTTCCTCCAATATATTTTTCTTTCCAGTCCTTTCTACTTCATTGCTCACTCTGTCAGATTGCTCACAGAGGGGTTTGAGGATGTTGATAAGACTTTTAGGTAGTTTGAGTATTGATGGGTCATTGTGTATGGAGTGCTCTTGGTGGGGGTCTTAAGGGAGTTGTGTGGTTGATGTTTTTTTGTTTTAACCAAGCCTGTGCCCCCTCCCCGAGGGGATAAAAAGAAAAAAAAATAAAAAGAAAAAAAATACAACAAAAAAAATACAAAACAAAATGTACAAAAGAAAATACAAAAATAACTTTCTTTTATGAATTACAATGATCTTGGGTTCGTGTGGTGTTCGCACAGGCATGATGGGCTGAATGGCCTCCACCTGTGTTGGATTTCCTTGTTGTTTCCTTGTTGTTGTCTGGCCAGAGGATTCATAAAATATTTTTGTGGCAGATATAAATAAAGGATTCTAGTTTCTGTGCAAGACTGAGCGGTTGTACCAGGCTGATCCACCAGCTGTTGAGTTGGATGTCAGGGGTGTTGCTTTCCCTATTGCTGACCCTCCAATCAACTGTGGTCCACCTTCGTTTGTGGAAACAGGCTGTGGTGAACCGATTGAAATGGGGGTAAAGCTCTTGATATCTGTGGAATCCATGCCGAACTTCTCAAGGCTGGTGGAAATGCTGCACTCGTGTCGTTGCATGCAGTTCTGTGTTCTACCTGGAACACTGACATCATCCCAACTGACTGGAAGAGGGGCCTTGTTGTCCCTCTCTGGAAAGGGAAGGGTGATCGCCAAGACTGCAACAACTACCGAGGGGTGACGCTGCTCTCAGTGTCGGGCAAGGTCTTTGCTCGGATTATTCTTTATAGGGTTCGCCACCATCTGCTTGAGCACCAGCGTCCAGAGCAGTCAGGCTTTCCACCAAAGAGGTCAACGATTGACCGTATCCTTTCTCTTCGGGTCCTCACTGAACGCAGAAGAGAGTTTCAGCAGGGGCTGCTTGCTGCTTATGTTAATCTCTGCAAAGCATTTGATTACGTGAATCGGGATGCCCTCTGGAGGATTCTTGGTCTTCGTGGGGTGCCACCAAAACGGATCGATGTGATGTCTGAACTATACTCTGGTACTGAGAGTGCTGTGAGATGTGGTGGTACCATCTTCGACTTATTTCCAGTTATTACTGGAGTTCGTCAGGGGTGTGTACTGGCCCCCACACTTTTCAGCACTTGTATGGATTGCATTCTGGGGAGTATTTCAGAGATCAAGCTGCGGTTCCTCGTAGGATAACGTTAAGATCTCCAACCTTGATTTCAGAGACGATGCAATCATCTTTTCAGACACAATGGATATCCTTTTCGGGGCCCTCGAGGTGCTGAATGAGGAGTCAGAGCCCCTGGGATTACGGGTTTCCTGGGTCAAAACCAAGATCCAGGCTTTCAATGACATATTGGATGCTGCTGTCCTCTCTGTGCCTGTTTGTGGTGAGGATGTTGAGGTTGTAGAGAGATTCACTTCCCTTGGCAGTGATATTCATGTCTCTGCCGGCTGTGAGTCAGAGGTCAACAGACGTCTGGGTCGGGCCTGGGGAGTCATGGATTCACTGGATCATGGGGTGTGGCGCTGCCAGTACCTGTGTGGGAGGAAGAAAGTCCAAGTCTTCAGGTCCTTGGTGCTTCTTGTCTTGCTCTATGGATGTGAGACTTGGACTCTGACCAGGGATCTGAGATGGACACTTAACTCTGACTGTACCAGGTCCCTTCAGAGAATCCTTGGCCATCGCTGGTCGGACTTTGTATCCAACGAACGATTGTTGAGGGAGACTCAAATGAGATTTGTCACCTGCATGGTCCGTGAGCATCAGCTGCGCCTGTATGGACACGTGGCTCATTTTCCTGACGCTGATCGTGTTCAGATTCTCTCAGCGAGGGAGCCTCGTGAGTGGAGGAAGCCAATGAGCCAACCACATGCCTCGTGGTTGCAGCAGGTTGATCGGCATCTCAAGGAGATGGGGATGGGCCAGGCATCTGCCTGGGAGATGGCCAGTCGGAGACTCCTGGAGTAACGGCGGAAAGTGGATGCAGCGACGTGCTGCTCCGGTGCATGTTCCCACACCTGACCTGACCCGACTGGTGATTTCCCATGCTTCACAGGCCAATTAAAGAACTGATTTTACAATGATGTTGAAAAATGTTAAACTTTGTTCTTGTGTTGTTGTTGTTTTATTTTTCTAGATTTCTCTCATCCTCTTAAATGCGACTCTTACTCACTTATCTATTCTTTGGAGAACATCCGAGTCCCACCCCCTGTTACAGTGTGACCGTAGACCCTCAATACATCAACTTTTTGACATCTCATATGGCCAAGTCATTGCACATGACAGTCTTGTTTTCTGAATGATGTCGTCTCGTACTCTCTGCTTTGTCAGTGTTGATTTTCAGTCCTACTCACAGGGCATACCCCTGGAGCCAATTCACTTTTTCTTGCATATTTTACTTCGTTTACAGATCAGAAGCACAATGATAGATCACACTGCATTTGTATCCATTGTGTATGTTCTTTATCTTTCTGATGAACCTTCCAGGTATTCCATGCCCTTCTGATATATTCCACAACACATCCCCGTTCACACCGACAAATGATGCAAGGAAATCAGACGCAGTTGGAGGCCATTCAGCCCATCATGCCTGCACCACATTAACACAAGATCCAAAGAAGAAAATGCAAAATTTACAAGTCTGAAGACGATGTTGGTTCACGAGCGATATTTGACGATGTAGATTGTTTCAGAAGTCAAGGATGAGACAATGTTATAATGTTTGACCAAGTTATAAAAATGATCAACATGATGTGGTACGAGTGACAGGTTATCAGCTGCAAAATGTCGAAACCCCGGTTTCGTTCAACAACTTAAAAAATTTGACCTTTGCATAACCTTTAAAGGTCACAAAACAATGTTGTGGACATTAAAATAAGGAAACAGGATACGTGCTATGGCTTATTGGAGTTAGTTCGTCGAAGAAGGTCGAAAACCCGGTTCGATTCCCGCAACTTTGAAAATTTGACCTTCGTGGCCTTTAAAGGTCAAAGGTCAAGGATTATGACCTTTGGTGCAAAACTTCCTCTGGAACATTCCATGAACAATATAACGTCATATAGGCTATATGGCATTTCGCACTCCTCAGATTATCCATACTTTGATGAAATCAGCGTAAAAACAAACTTGAAGGGGGCGCCACGAGCAAGGTGTTCGAGATAGAGAAAAATGGTTTCAAGACTTTCGGTGGGGAATGACCTCAAGATGATGCATAAAAAATATTGTCATCCTTGCTCTCAAAATTTGGGCGGTCGTATGATTTTTATGTCAAAATTCGCAATTTTCTAAGTTTTTGACCTTGTGACCTTAACCTTGGGATGAAAATGAAAAATCGGACGACGACAAGTTTTAGATATTTCATTTTGCTATTCAAATACTAAAGAACCCATTCCATTAAGCCAATTCCCAAGGAGAAGATAGATTTTTAATCCCACTACCCCCTAAAAATGGCTATTTTTTGTGGGCGTAGCCACGCCCTCATCCAAGAAAACACAACTAGACATTGATATTGAACACATATCCAAGTTTCATCAAAGTCCACGGAATTATGCTCTGGACAGACAGACACACAGACAGATACACACAGACAGACAGACAGACATAACGAATATAATGGTCACTCTGGCTGGTGCTCGTGAACCAATTATTGTTTTTAATAAAGTGTTTTTGTGGGTTTTTTTGGAATTTTTGTATTTATTTCTTCTTCCTCAGGGCAGGGGACATGGGCTTGGCTAAAAACACACAACATCACCCACACAACACACCTTGACGAGACCCCCATCAACAGCACTCCGTACACATGCACACTATCACCCATCAATGCTCAAGATACCTAAATATCCGATCAATATCCCTCTACCCCTCTATCTCCATAACTTCCAGGTACCTATCTAATTCCAATTTAAACTTATCTCCTGTTTCTGCTGCCACTACCTTTCCAGGGAGACCATTCCAGGTATTAACTACTCTCTGAGTGAAAGACCCCTAACCTTGCTACCGTCTTAACTCTCCCCTTCTTTACTCTCAAGCTATGGACCCTGGTCCGGTCACTGTCTACTCTGTTGAATAATTAACTCTAATAACCTTGCCCTACTATCCTGAACTCTAACCCTTAACAAAATCTTTGCACACACAATGTTATGGTCACTTGGTCCTCATGCATTTTCAAAGTCGACAGAAGTTATCACAAGACTTGAATTAATTCATTACATTGTTGTGTTATTGTTTTAAGAGTTCAAATCTGATGTGTAACGCCCTCTATTCCTTCTAAACCGAGCCCGATCCTTCCTCAATAATCCATCCACAGCAATCTGCACACGAGTTACCATTATCCTGCAGAGGTGCACATCTCCACTTACCGTATTCACTGAGGTCCCCTTTCTTTGTCCAACTTTCCACACTTCTGTTCCTTCTTCTTGTCACCATATTTCACTCTACTCGTTAATTTGTCCAAAATTGTTGTTGATATCTCACTCGTGGGGGCAGTTCAGCATTTATATTATCCATCCCTGGTGGCCTTTCGATTCATTAAAGTCTTTATGGCTTCCATCACTTCGGATTCTTTGATAGGACCCATGTCGATGCGTAAATCATTCCTGGAATATCTATTTGTTCTCTCACCATCCCTCTGTTAAGTACCTCATTTAAGAGTTGTTTTTTTTTTGTGTGCAGAGTCAAGGCTCATGGAAGAGCGAGAACACAGAACGGATCAGGATGCAACATAACAAAAGGAACAGCAGAAAGAGAAGGGAGGCAATGCCAACAGCGGGGCCGCGGGAGAAAATAGACGGAAATGAACAACAAGGGATGCGGGTAAGGTTAAGAGGTAGGGGAGATTGCACGGGTTGGATGGGATGGATGCATAAGCAAAACAAATTAGTGGTGGCGATGGAGGTGGTTTCAAGGGTGTAGAAAGATCATGGTTTTGGATGGGGATGATTTGAGATGGTGGTGAACAGCCGTCTTGAAGATCTGGAGGCAAGAATGAGATTGGAGAGAATGTGTAAGTTTGTTCCACATGTGGGAGAAAGTAGGAACGAATGAGTGGAGGTGAGCAGTGATCCTACATTTTGGGAGTTTCACTGTAAGAGGGTTGCTGTTGGACTGTGTGACCCTGTTAGAGGTTGGTGGGGGGTGGGATGTCACCCTCCATTCTGTTCTTTCTCTGATGTGAGCATATGTACTTGTTAACCCCACACTTTTTGAAAAAAAATGGAGGGATATTGTAATCTGCTCTGTCTTTCTGTGTTTTACACATCGATGCCACAACCCTTTCTCGGATACCATTTGTGCCATTTCCACTAATTCCTCAAGATAGTTTCACTTATCCATTCTTACAGACTTCCTGATTGTTTTGTTCTTATCTCTATAGTTTTTCTGCATTTCTTCTTTCTGGTCCTGTGCTTTACACATTTCTATTTTTAGTTATCCCTAAACTTTTTGAGAAAAAAAAACCCAGGAGGGATATTGTAATCGGCTCCGTCTATCTGTCTGTCACGTTATCTCCTCCTAAACAGTTGTGCAGAAATTCATCAAACTTGGTAGTTATGATCACCACATGGCAAGAAAGTGTGAGAGCAGGATTATGTTATGCCTCGCCCACTGAGACCCAGGGGCCCTGGGCGGGGTCAAAAGGTCAAATACCAAAAAAATGCTATTATGGCTACATTTATGGAATGAAACTTTGTACGTGCAATCGACATTGGGGGACTCTTGAAATATGGAACGATTTTTTTTTGATTTGACCTCTGATTCATGCCAAAGAGAGTGGGGACTTGAGGTCACATGGGTCAAAACAGGGGAAAAACTGGAAGAGCACTCGGTAGAGCACACACCTCCCGCCACGTAATGCCTGATCCACGAGAACATATCGGGTCCAATACATTTTTGAAATACCACGATATACAGTACTGTTTCATTTTTGGCCCCATCCCCGAATGGTGAAGAATCACTTAAAAAAATTAATAATTCTCGTATCCAGATCCGGATTCGGATCTTCACCAAAATCGAATCAGTTCGTCCTTGTCACACAGCCAACCTGTCCAAAAAAATTTCATCCGGATCTATGAACAACTTTTTGAAATATCCTGCACACAAACAAAGAAACAGACAGAAAGCAGTGAAAACATAACCTCCCCCACTCTCGGTGGCGGAGGTAATAATTCACTCAAAATTTGATGTTGGGTCATTCCTGGTGGAACGTTTTGCCATCTTTCAACTTTGCTTTTGGTGGGAATTTACGGTGGTGCACCATCGACTTCGCTCCAGTTTTAATTCTTTTTGCTCTTCCATGAGCTTGCAAGTTTGATTTGAGATGTTTTGTTATCCCGACATCCTTTGTTTCCAACAACTTATCCAGCAGTATCAGTATCCACTTTGTTGATCATGTTCTAAAACTGCAAACCTGTTTTGTATTTCCACATTCTATTGGTTCTGTGCTTCATTGTCCTCTGAATTTATCAATATCAACTCTTTCCCCTTTGTGGCGGCGCCCCTGTCTTCTTTCGTTTGAGTTCTCGATATGCAGCTATCAAATGGCTGTTGCTCAAGATGTCAGCACCCCTCCCTCCCAACTCTCACTTCAGTCAGAAATATTCTCCACCTCCCTCGTGTCGTGAAATGATCTACAGTCTGGTTCTTAGTTATTCCATCCGGTGATGTCCATGTTGTTATCTCCACAAATGAAGGTGGACGCAGGTTATGTTTTCACCCCGGTTTGTCTGTATTTCTGTTTGAGCAAGTCATCTCAAAAAGTCGTGTACGGATTCGGACGGAACTTGGTGGACAGGTTGGGTGTGTGACGAGGACCAATTGATTCGATGTTGGTGAAGATCCGGATCCGGATTCCGATCCGAGTATTTTTAGATCCTCGTGGAGGATCTCGAAGTCTTACTGATGTTGTTGTTCTTGTGGACTTTTTTGTTTCACAGCCGACAGTTTTCATCGAAACTTCCTGAAACTTGGCGGATATATGTAAAAATTCCCTGTGCAGACAGTAACCATCTCCCATTTTGAAAATTCCTCCGAGAAAAAAAGTTATGACGTCATAATATCTCCGCTAATGGAAATCGCCTAAAAAATTATCTCCGAAAGTTGGCAAGCTTTTTGAATTCTGTTTGCGAGAATCGAACAGGGCATTAGCAGAGATGAATTACCGCACATTATGATACATCATTATGACGTCATATCAATTTTTATGACGTCATTCCTATTTTTTGACATTTTTTGTTTCACAACCCAGAGTTTTCATCGGATCTTCATGAAACTTGCCATGTATATGCAGAAAGCCCACGCGCAGGCAGTAACCATCTCCGATTTTGGAAATTCTTCCAAAAAAATAAAAAGTTGACGTCATAATATCGCCGCTAATGGAAATCGCCTCCACCATTACCTCCAAAACTAGGCAATCCGTTTGAATTTTGTTTGCGGGAATCAAGCCGGGCATTAGCACAGATAATTTATCGCAAACCTGATGCATCACAATGACGTTATATTAGTTTTTATGACGTCATCATTAAGAGGACGAGGATCTTAGCTCATTCGAGCTTGTTTTAATTAATTAAGTGATCCTTCACCATTGATGGAAAGGGCCAAAAACGGTATATAGCATGATATTTCAAACAGTTACGGACGGATTTGGACAAAACTTGGTGGATGAGTTTGGCCGGTGACAAGAACAAGCCGATTAGATATTGGTTACGGTGCGGATGCAGATTCGGTCCATCCATGGGATACAATATGTAAACTGTTCAGCCTGGCAGAGGTATGCGCTCTACTGAGTGCCGTTCTAGTTTTGTGTATGTTCTTGTGCGGAAATGTCGTTGTACAAAGCCCATTGGTTTTGCGGAATTCCACAAACTTTCTTCCGTTACCATTTTGTCGACCAATTCCATGTTTTCCCATGGTGCGTTCAGGCTCAATATTGTCCTCTCCAACTTTTACATTTATATCTCCCATTACACAGAGTGCATCATGGTGTGGGACTTCCTCTATTGCTTTCTGTAATCCCTCATAGAAAGCGTTTTTGCCTTCTTCACTGGCCTCGTCCGTTTGCATGTAACATTTGATTATATTATCAATTTGAAGTGTTTTGAGTGCAACCTCACTTTTTTATAATTCTTTCCTCATTGGTTTCCACTCCCTCAATGACTTCTCCACTCCTTATCCTTTTGCAACAGTCCTACTCCTCTGTGCAAACCATCTCTGCATGAATATATCATTGTCTCTCCATCTCCAATCTGCATGTGCCCAAAGCCTTGCCATCGGATCTCACTCAGTCAAACTACAAGGTGTTTCAAAAAGAGTGATGCAACTTTAAATGTTTATTTACAAAGAAATAGAAACCTCAGAAACGTGAACCAAAGATTTCTTGAAAGCTTATGACATGGTATTTTATATCACTGATTTATGTTGCAGTGAGTCACTGCTGGAGTTAGTGAGAGCCCAAGGTCTGAAATTGGCATTTACGCAAAATCCTTGTGAATGACGTTCTCGATGTGTGCCTCTCCATGGTTCAGACAAGCATTGATCATGACTCCAAAGTTCTGTCCAACTTTCTTGTAGGTCTCATGTGGCATTGCTTGGATGTAGTCTGACACCTCCTGCTTCATGTTGGCAGGAGGTTTGTTGGTTGGCATCAGGAGCATTGTTGGTTGGCATAGACAGAGCCCGAAGCAGCCCCCCAGAACCAGTAGTCCAGAGGGTCCAAGTCTGGGCTATGGGGTGCCCAGTCATGAGCAGTATCCAGGGCAACAACGAGGCAGTTTCTGAAGAGCTGCCACAGGAAAGTGATGGTGTCACCAGCTGTATGCGGGGGTGCACCATCCTGTATAAACCAGGTCATGTTGAGCTGATTTCGGTGACCTTTTGGGCTCACTCATTATGGAATTTCTGGAGCATGGCCCTGTAGCACTCACCGTTAATCATCACCATCCTGCTGCTGTTATTCACAAACCAGTAAGGCCCTAGTGTTCTCCATCTGGCATTGAAGGTGCAGAAACATGTGACCTTAGGCCCTTTCAGGTATCTATCAGTGATCTCAGGTGGTACTGCCCCCCAGACAATGTTTTCTCGACGTAACACTCCACGTTTCTCTATGTAAATCGTTCAGTGCCAATTGTTGGAAACCAGTGTTACAAGTCATAAATCATAAAAGGGGGATATTAACCCTTCCATGAGGATGGGTTCTTTGCTAGTAAATATAACTAATACCATATATTGGGCATGGTTACAAATCCATATTTGTTTATTCATTTTGTAATGGGGTGTCACAAACATTTTGGAGCAAATGATGGAAGATACCAAGCCTGAAAGCCTGGAAGATCCTGAAAAGGAAGAAATCCTAAAAAGAGTGAGGAATGCTTTGCAATGCATGTCCCCGGGGTACCGATGTGATATGTTCTTCGTCCACTTGACGAAAAATTGACGAAACATCCTGAAACTCGAACTTGTTCTGAAACTTATCATAACTAGAAGGGCACTCGGTAGAGCGCATACCTCCGCCACATAACGCCTGATCCACGAGAACATATCTGGCCCAATACATTTTGAACTATCATGCTATATATCATTTTTGGCCCGATCTCTCAATGGTGAAGAATCACTTAAAAAAATTAAATAATTCTCGAACCCAGATCCGGATTCGGATCTTCACCAAAATCTAATCAATTCTTCCATGCGACACACCCAACCTGCCCACCAAGTTTCATCTGAACGCGTACACAACCTTTTGAGATATCGTGATACATATCAGTTTAGCCCGATCTCTCTATGGTGAAGAATTAGTTGAAAAAATTCTAGTAGTCGGATCCGGATCTGGATCTTCACCAAAATCGAATCGGTTTGTCCTTGTCACACACCCAACCTGTCCACAAAATTCATCCATATCCGTCCACAATGTTTTTTGAGATATCCTGTACACAAACAGACAGAAAGGGCTGAAAACATAACGTCCTTCACCTTCGGTGGTGGAGGTAATAAAGCCGAGCACCAACTTTCAGTTGAATATCTTCAAGGGGGGAAAAGTCTGAAAAACTACAGGTGGGACGGACGGACAGACGGACAGCAAACCTATAGTCCCCTCCGGTGAAAGCAGTAGGGGACTAAGAAATTACACCATTCCTCCTTCAGAGCAAGTGCAAGTTCAGTGGTGGATTGTGCTTTGTTGACCTTGCTTGTGTTGGTGGACTGCACCAACACTTATGGTAAAACTGTATCTCCACTTGGCTGTTCATCACAACCTTTCATGGGATTGTGTTAAATTATGAGGCTCAGTATGTTGAAATTTTCATTGTGAAACGTGTACGGTACGGAACCAAATCCTAAATAGTGCGCAAGTTTGAGCCCACAATCTCTGCATTTATCAATCCATTTGTGTTCGCATGTCAACACTACCTTGTATCCTTTAATATTGTTATGGTTGTGGAGGTAGCTGGAGGAATTTCATAGGAGAGAGAGGATTGTATAGAGTTGCTTGGTCCATGGGTGTGTAGGAGACATCTCAATGTAAACTAAGTAGGGAAACTGTGAGCTTAAGTGTTACTTGTCACCACACAGGGGGTGGTGCGGTGTTAATTACATAGGGATAAAGCATAATTTCCCCCAGTATCTGATTTCCCCCATGTGACCGATTCCTATGTTTTTATCCCCCGCCTCGTGGCGGAAGGGGGATATTGTTGTCACCCGGGTCATCCGTCCGTCCGTCCGGGCGTCATCATTGATAGCTGTGAGTGCAATAACTCATAAACTATTCGCCATATCGATTTGAAATTTGGGTCACACATGTACCACCTGAAAAGGAAGAACCCTATTGATTTTGGGCGTGGCCGGATCCAAGATGGCCAACTGGGGTTGCCATCTTGAAAAAAATGCTTCAATGGCGGGGGATTCCCCATCTCTGATGGTATATTTGTATTTACAAGCCAGCCATGAAGGAGTTACGGTTTTGTAACAACAACAACCATTACAACCGAGCTGCACGACCAAGCAGGCAAGAGGCCCCACCTTCCCGTGTTTCGTGCCGGCAAGCCATGCCCGCAGGTGGATGATTGATACGCGTGATGTCAACAGGAGATTAGAAGCGAACGCATGAGAGATGTGATGTCAGAAGGAAGAGGTTTTGGTTAATTTGGTTCATTGGAGTTCGGTTTGTGAGGGATGCGATCAGAGAGACGACGGATCTCGGAGATGGCTTGTAAGAACAGGGCATTACGGCTGTATTTATTTTGACGCATGAAGAAGACTGCATGATTCTCATATTCGTGCTGAGGCGAATTGGCTCGCGTGGTGGAGCAAGACGCCGGCCATTGACTCTTGGCTGGTCATGAGAGACCGACTTCGAAGCCTCGTGTATATCACCAAAGGGAGCGGCGCCATTTTGCAGAGAGCAGCCACGTCAGTAAGTGCGATTAACGAAGAAGCCACACGGCGGTTGGTGAGTCCTGGTGTTGAATTCCGCCTCATGAACTACCTCATGGATGTTTCCCACCCAAAGAGTGGCTCGGCACCATTGTTGGGTGGGTCTTCCTGCGTAGGATGAAGCACCTCAATCCCAAAGTTCAATAAAGACCATCTGTGGTCTTTATTGAACTTTGTTCGTTTTCCCCTTGTCTGAATCATTTTCTTTTGTTCTTTTTCCCCTTGTCTGTGTCAAAATCTGCAAGGAAAACCACTCGGCAATCCTGGCGTGGTTGGTGTTAACCGCCCGTCTACCACAATTAGGTCGGGGGGGGGGGATTAACCTAACCCCAGATCTATGACTACATTCATTACCTGGGTTAAATTGTCCCTGGAAATGAAGCATTAAGCTTTACATCCTCAACACGTCGGGGCTGCTGCTGCCAGCTTTCACCATGTGACGAGATATGTAAACAGGAAAGTATGGCAATCCTTTTCTCGTGGGTTTAAGACCTTTTATTTTTACTTTTTCTTTTATTCAAAAAGAAAGACGAATCGACCAGCACAATTGGCACAGAAAGCCATTGCTCAGGGCCCAGGGAGGTGTTCCATTACCAGAAAGCTCGTGGAGTGCTCGCCAAGTGGTCGAGCACTCGAGCGATCATTCCATCCAAACTGTTGATAAGGAACGGCTAGCTAGGGAAGCGATAGCAAGTTTATTCACAATGGAACACAGTCTGGTCTGATGTTTGGACCACCGAGCACTCTATATCCAGGACTGTGTACCAGCCGTTTAGTACCTTCCAATGGAGGATACGTTGAGCCCGATCATTATTGCTTCTCCCTTAAGGATGGCTACCTAATCCCAGACACACAATGTCTGCACAGTCTTGGATGAAGACCCCTCAAAGGACAAAACGTCCAGTCTTAGTGTTTCCTTGCTGGGCAGCTGTGATTGTTGATGATTGTTCAGATTTTGAATTATGCTTTTTAACCGTTGGCTGCAGTATTGTGAGATCCAGGCATGGTGGCTGGGACATGGCCAGACGTGAAGCATTCCACACTGGATGAGGCTCAGGTTTCGGGAACACGATCCCAGATTCCTGCATCGAACTGTGCAGGGGTACGTTACCCAGAATGTTAATGATAATTACAGGAAACGTGAGATTTGGAGTAAAATAACGACTTTCCAGTCCATTTTTGTCATTCGTTGTTATTTTTTTGGGGGTTTCATTGCCGGGTCATGATTCTGGATTGCATAAGAAGTGTCCTTCTTTGTATAACCACAAGTCCCCAACCCACAACATCCCTCCCGAACTCAAAGATCTCAACCTCACCCTTCTTCAGGTTTTCCTTTTATATTCATCTCCCTCTCCCCTCCTCTATTTCTCTTCCCCCCTCTCCTCTTTCTCCTCTCTCTCTCTTCTCTTTCTCTCATCTTGGTCTCCTCTTCCTCTTTCTCTCTTTTTCCCCTTGTTCTCTCCACTTGGACACTGTTTTGCTCTGTTTCTCCACCGACACCTTGTCCTCCTAGCATCCCACTCCCCCCAACCCCCACTCTCTACACCACACCCGTGGATTGTAGTCTTTGTCACGTCCAAACGGAGGGATCGATCACCAAAAACCAAAACAACAGCCGTTGTGCTACTTGCGGAGAAGCTGCGGAAGTCAAATCTGGGATTTGATCGAACGGTTTTAATTTAAACGTAAAATTCACCGCAAATCGGGGTGAATTACAGCTTTTCAAAAAGTTATTAAAGAAATTTACAACTTTCAAACAAAATTTGACGGAATGAGGCAGGCTCTCTCCTTCCTATCACAAAGTTTCACCCAAATCGATAAACTGATGGATTGGAGTAATGAACTATTGATGTACTAGCACAGACACCATGGGCCAAATGGCCTCTTGTAGTGTTCCTTATATATATATATATATATATATATATATATATATATATATATATATATATATATATATATATATATATATATATATATATATATATATATATATATATATATATATATATTTTTTTTTTTATATGTCCTTGTAACTTCGATTGTACGACACGGTTGTGTATATTGTGAGCTGTATGCCCGACTCTGTCCTCGCTCGTTGGATGGCCACCGAGACCTTGGATCAAGGTCGAACGGTGTGCCGTTTGGTCGATCTATGGTTCCATTTGTGTCTGAGACGTCCGGCTGCACCGTTCACTCTTTTATCCGTTTACTTGGCCCTTTCTCGCAGCCCCGAGTAATGCCACCCTTCCCTATCGCTTTCAGCTTGCTTCTCGATTCCATATCAATTTCCTCCACATCTTTCTCCCTTCTCTCGTCTCAGCCCCTC